>NW_008703718.1:171769-179269 GCF_000326865.2 Helobdella robusta | reverse complement strand
CACGGGCATATATCCATACTGATATAACTAGCATCACATCAACCCGTAATCAATGTATCATCAACCTATCACGAACGAGTCACCGGCATTTCAACACACATTGACAAGAATTTAAAAAAAAAAGAGGAAGAAGGCGCAGATGTTTGGAGAACTGACAAAATTGTGCTATTTCGTGACAGGAGATGTCTGCTGATGTTACGTTACGTGTCTCGTCTTCTTCTTCTTTTTTCATCTTCAGTGCGAACATGCGGTTCATGTAAACAAATGAAATGCCCGATGCCATGATAGCCTTGATGACGCTGATTTGATGAAGATGATTAAAAAACAATGGCGACGTTGCTTATGAGTTGATGGCATTCGTTGACGTGATGGTAGACGGAAACACTGCTCATAACGATGGAATATTGAATGCTTCTAAATGGAATAGGACACAAAAAAGCAATGTACTTTAATTAAAGCAGAAGTAATTTGAAGATACCGTTCTCGTAATCACCTGCTGGGACTTAAAATGAAATATTTTAAATTATTATGCATTCGTAATTGGCATTGATCTAAACACGTATACAAAATTTAAATGCTTTCAAAATATTTTAATACTTCGCTTCTATCATCCATCGATTTTTATTTTTTTTAAAGTCGTAATGAAAATTTCTGACATGCAAAAGCATAAGAACAAGAAGGGAAGAACATGACTTTCCACATGTCATCCTTGCAATTTGCTTATTTAATTAAAAAAAACATCGATCCTGTTAATTGAAACTCTCAGACACGAACAAATTTGATGCTCCGCTCTGTGTCGCTGTGCTTTGTGTGTGAGTTTAGTATTTGCTATCTATATCATATGCATATGTAAATGTTATGCATAATGCCTAAATATATATGCCAAAATACAAAATAAATACAAATACCGCTGTGTTATTGGGATCCAATTTCTTTGGCAAATTTTAATAATTGTACTTTATGTGTCTTCTAGCTATTTTTAAAATATGCGTTATGAATTTGGCGAGTTTTGAATTAAAAATTAATTGCAAACCATTTTTTGATTGAATCGAGTATAGCGTAAAATGGGAGAGATACGATAGGGCAGTTCTAGTTCAAAATTCCACACTAATTCCTTTCTGTGATTTGCTGATTCATTGCAATGCTGCGAAGTTGCTAATTTTTTGAGTCTTTTACATGTCTGAGTGGCGTGATGGTCTAGCGGTTAAGGTCGCCAAGTCCTATTACGCAGTAAACGGATTCGAATATGACAAAAGGATCCCCATCTATTACAAGCACTGTTAGCACGTATTCATATTACTCTGTCTGTGGGTAGTTAATTTCTCTGAACATCGAAAGAGTGTAATAGACCTTTATTGACATAAAGTCTTAACATCAAAATTTGCTGGAATGTGTTCTGTGTTTTCAGAAATCAGCTTACTCTTCACTCAAATATTGTTCTAAATTTTGCAGTGTTTCTTTCAAACGGTCAGCATAATCTCACACAAGTCGCTTTTTTGGTGACATAAGTACAACTTATTTACACTATTCCTTTTATTATGTTCTGTTCTCTTAAATTTTTTGGCAAACTTTGTAAATTTTTGAAGTACAACTGGTCCTCCTTAACAGTTCAATTGAACTATCTCTCTCTTCGTTGTTTTTTCTATTATATTTTCTCTTGTTATTTTTTCTATCGTTATATACTTCCGTGTGGCTATTTTCTTTTTTATTATCTGCCACATGATGATTCTCTATCGATAAATATAATGGGTGGTCTGTCATTGCTTCTCTTGCTTTCAGGTAAGCTTACGATTGGGCTAGGCGATAGAAAAACGTGATGGAAAAATCCGACAGACTTTTATTTATTTTCTATTGTTATTGTTTAGGATTACTCAGAGGCTCTGCAGCTTCAGCTTGCCGCCTCAAATTGAAAAATTTTTAACTAAAGGCCCATATTTTAATTGTTTGAGTTATAATTGTGAAATTTAATTTATTGTCAATTAATTTTATAATATATTGTTTAAGAATAAATAAAATAAATTAACTAACAAAACTATAACACTGCGCACTGCCCTAGCCTAGAGCTGCACTCTATCATTGAAGATTAATTATTAAATAAACAGTTAATCAATTTTATAATTTAATAAATAATAAAATAAATCAATATCAATCAACAGAACAGAATCATCATTGAGGACTTTTTTACATTACTAAGTTATCTAATTATCCATTATCAGCTGGATTGTTTCTGATCCTATCACTTGCTGACATTTGTTTGTGTTGTGTTGTGTTTGTATCACCATCATTGTTCATTGGACCATCAGCATCACATGAATTTTCTGCATCTTTTTGAGAAGACGAGTTTATTTACAGCACTCTACAAGTGTACTTACATGTCATACACAGATAGAATACAGTACACTATTTGACATTATTATAATAAATTGTACTTTTCATATATATATATATATATATATATATATATAATTATCTTTTTATTTTGTGGCTTGTGTAATCATGAGTGAGGAAGAAACATTTTGTTTTTCTGGTTCAGATGGAGAAGAGGAAAAAACGATGTCCTCAAAAGAATTACTCTCACTTCTTGAAACGGTTAATTAGAATTTAATTTATGCAAATGATTTATATTTTATTTTTGTAAAACAAAACACTCATCATTTCATTGAACTAAAATTGTTAATTGAATGGATGTAGGCTTGGTTAAATGAAAAATTTGCACCTGAACTCTTGCATCATAAGATTGAGATTGTTGATTGCATGTTGGATCAGTTAAGTGCAATGGCAAAAAATTTGGAAAAGTCTAGAAAGCCAAACATTCGAGTTTCAATACATGAATTAGAAGTATGTGTTATTTTCTTTGAATTATAAATTATTATAAATAATACATCTACTAGCCCTATATATCCATTACAGTTGGAAAGAATCAAATTCATTCTGAGCAGTTATTTGCGACAAAGGTTACAAAAGGTTGTATTATTTATTTTCTAATGCATATTCAGTAAACATTGAAAAAAATAAAAATTGTTTTTAATAATACAATAATACAGTCATTATAAATCATAATTTATAAACCAAACACATTATATTATAACTCAATAGTTTTTTAATAGTATCTGGAATTGGACTGGTTAATTATGTACTGTGTCTAATGTGCCTGCCTGATTGTGCACAAATTGTGCACTTTGACCATACAAATTCCTTATTCTTAATATGAAATAAATCACAAATAATTTTTGCTTTTAGAATAAATTACTTGAAAATATAAAAATTAACAATGTTATATTTTGTTCTTTTTAAAAATTGTTGGGCTAGATATAGTAGCACATATACACTAAGTATGCACCTTTTAAATTAATTCTCATACCAGTTCAGTGAAGTTACTAAATGATACATCCTCCAAGGCTCCTGGCATGCATGTTTGCTATCTACATTGTCGCTCATTTTCTTAAATTTTCTTATTCAAAATAAGGTAATAAAAAGGTAAAAGATCTTTGAAGTTTTTTTTATTGATTGGAATTTCATGCATAAAAGGTAGAACAGTTTTGCTCAGTGTTAATTGAAGAGGAAAAAAATCCTGAAAGTCAAAAGATGACACCCAGTGAACTCAAATTTGCTTTGGAGTAAGTTATTTTTCAATTGCAAATCAAATTTTATTTAATCTTTATCTGCAGAATGAAGGTAATGTTGATTTAGTTTTTTTATTTTAACTCATCAATTCATGAAATGTTTCATGTAAAAATGATCTGTATTGAATTATTTTTTAATTCTTTCACAGATATCACACTTCTCTTCAAGACCATTTGTTGTCCTCAGCTGTGAAACTAATGCCGAAATGTTCACAAAATATTGATGCAAAAGAAATGAGTATGGTTTTGTCATAATCTATCCATTTCAGATAATTCATTTTAAATTTCACTACTTATTACTGAATTAAAAAATTGAACTCAGTGGAGGTGCTGTTTGTAAACATAAATATTTTCCACAGAACTGCACGCCAATCCTGATTCTTATGTTTTCATGAAGGTTCTCAAATCAATTGACAATGTTCCCATCGATGAAGCATCTGATGAATCACTGTATGTACATCTCTCTAATATTCATATGAATATTTTGATTCTAAGTTAAACAAAGAACATTTATTTGATTTAGTAATATTTGAATTCGGACTGGTACGATGACGGCAAAATGTAAATAATTTTTTGTCATAGAAAATTTTTCTAATATGTTGATAACAAATATGACATTATGAAAGGTTTTGTTATTTATTTGATTGATTTATGGTTGATTGATTAGAAAGTGGTCCAGGTTCTTATAAGAATATACACCCACATGGTAACAAACACAGGCTTTAAATCGAATTTAAAACATGTTTGTTCCACTTTAAAGGTTTTTATTTTAAGATGCTGCCAATGATGAAATTTACTGCAAAATTAGTTAATTATTGTAATATGCACTCACAGTTGTTTATTTTTGAAAATTTATTTTTCAGGGATCTTGTGGTAGGGGACCAGCATTTGGTATCATTCAAGCCCGTTAAAGAGTTATTAAGAGCGTCACACATCTCATTAATTTAACTAGATAAAAAATTTTTTCAATGTTTCCAGTTTACTCGAAAAAATTTCTTATATATGTATTAATTTTTTGTTTTTTCAATTTTTTATGTTGCCTGATGCTTTGTTTTCATGTTAGGCCATTTATTACTCCATAAAGTTTCATCAAATTGCAGTGATTGTGTCACGTTCCTAGGCAAAATTTGCTAGTGCAGTGACATTGATCTTATGTCAATTGCTTGTCACCAAATTTTGTACAGGCATTGCGCTATCGTATTATCTTCATTGTAAACTTTACTTGGAAGCTCAAGCAGCAATGACGTATCAAATAAGTCATAGTTTATAAATAGTTAATGACATGCTTCCAGGTCAACATTCAAGTCAAGTACTTTACTTTAATTTCAATTATTATTTCAAAGCATGTCACCGCTAAATATGCATATTTTGGTGAATTGCGTTCGGGTTTATTAAATTCTACCATTGGGCAAGTGTCTGATCGTGCCTGACCAAAATATTTTTAAATCACCATCAAGCACAAAGGCCAACTTTCAGAGGGCAAAGCACTTTTTGATTTCTCAATAACTACAAAGAGGCCGCCAAATAAATTTGAAAAAATTTAATTTTGGTAAATTTAGAATTGATATTTATTTGCACTTGATAAGTGGTTCAGAACTTATTTTTTATCTGCATAATTTTAAAAAGTAAATTAACTTTTACTTTTATTTACATTTATAAGAAACTTAACGTACGAATCAAACGACTAATCGTTGTTATCCGCCGCCATGGGTGATTATCTTGAAAAACAGGTTCTTGCGGCTGCTCAAATTTTAGAACAACAAGTGGATTCAAAATTAGAGGAATTAGACAATTTAAAAAGTGATAGTGATTTTGAAGAATTGAGAAAAAAACGGCTGTTAAATTTAAAAAAAAGTCAGGTGCAAAAAGAAGAATGGCTAAAATTAGGGCACGGGAATTACACGGAAATACACGACGAACCAGAGTTTTTCGACGTATGCAAAAAGAGTAAAAATGTTGTCTGTCATTTTTATCGACCAACAACTTCTCACTGTCAAGTAAAAAACACTTTTTTTATTACAAAAATAGTAGTATGGCACACAGAACCAGTTTCCCCAATTAAATGTCATTGTAGAATACATTTTATTTTATTCAGTTTACTTCAGCCGTTTTAGTTTAGCGTTTAGCCATAACCTTTTTAGCTACATTACATTTTTGGATGAACTTTAGCCCCAAAGTCCCCCTTGACTATTCCTCTATTTTATTCTATATCACCATGTCTTTGTTTTAATTAAGTTTACTTTTTATCTCCAATAATTTGTTTTAAATATTCCTGAATAATTTTGGACTGTTTGGCATCATTATAATTTATACTTTGCAAATACATACTTGATGTTGCAATAAAAACGTGAGCATTTTTTCTATTTCAGATCAATGTCTAAAGCATATATTTTATACAAGTACAGCATTTAATTTTTTGTGAAGCTTGTTCTGTGTTCTGCTATCTAAACACTACATGTACTATATTACAATTTTTTTAAATTGATGATAAAAGGTGTTTATATATTATTTATTTATTTATTTAGAAACATTTGTATAGCGCAAATTAATAATTTCAAAAGCGCCATCAAAAATAAAATAAATAACTGTGCATGATTGATATAAATCAAAATATTCAAATTCATTGTTTTTCCACAGAAAATAAGTATGTTTTTAATTCCCTTTTAAATGTCACAAAGTTAATTCCAGATCTTCTTAATGAAACTGGTAGGTCATTCCAGACTGTCGGACCTGCGACCGCAATATCTCTCGCACCTATTCGTAGATGCCTAGCTGGGACCGCCAAAAGATTCATATTATCTGATCTTAGATGAAAACAGGTTGTAGATGCCTTCCTGGAAAATTTGTCTGAGATGTAAGCCGGTGACATTCCATTCAAGGATTTAAACACAATCACTGCAATTTTAAAAATTATTCTTTTCTTAATTTGTAACCAGTGAAGCTCGTTCAATATTGGAGTTACATGGTCAAATTTCAATTTGCCAGTTACAAGTTTTGCAGCCCTGTTCTGAACCGACTGAAGCATGTCAATTGATCTATTAGGCAAACCGTAAAACAAACTGTTGCAGTAGTCCAGCCGTGATGTTATGAACGCATGGACCAGATCCTCCAGAGTTGATCTATCCAGCAAATGTCTGACTCGATATAAATTTCTAAGATGAGCAATGGCTGAGACTGAAATCATCCTGATGTGGTCTTTCATAGATAGCTCATTATCCAGTAGAATCCCCAAATTGACAGCTGTTGTACTAAAGGATATGTTTGTACTTTGATTGAAGTGACATTCATCTTCGATAACTGCTGCCATGTCCCAACTGGGAGGAACTGAGTCTTGCATTGGTTTAACTTCAATGAATTATCGGACATCCAACGGCCAACGTCCGACATACATTTATTAAATCTGTTTATTTCATCTACAAATGATCTCGGAGAACCGGTGATCAGCACCTGGATGTCATCCGCAAAGGCATGACAAACAAATCCGTGGGAACTGATTATTTTTATTATATCTGATGTATAAAGCAGAAACAGGATGGGTCCCAGTACAGATCCCTGCGGCACCCCCGATGAGACCAACGATACATCTGACTCTGTGTTTTTAAAAGCGACCTGTTGTGTACGATTTTTGAGATATGACCTGAACCAGTCACGGGCAACTCCAAGAACACCATAACTGCACTCCAATCTCTTTATAAGCATGTCATGATCCACACAATCGAACGCTGCTGACATATCAAGGAATGATAGTACCGATATGTTTTGAACCTCAGCTGCAGCAAACAAACTTGATAAAACATATAACAAAGCTGTTTCGGTGGAATGGAACCGTTGATACCCAGATTGATACCTTGGCATAAGAGGGATCCTCAGAGTCGAC
>NW_008703718.1:143441-171719 GCF_000326865.2 Helobdella robusta | reverse complement strand
TTTTTCAGAATCGGAACAACTGTGGCATGCTTGAAATAGTCTGGCACTATGCCTTTTTTTAAGCAGAGATTTATGAAACTAGTTAGAAAACTTATAAAAAACTTTAGATATTTCTTAAAAATGTGTGTTGGCATGATATCAAGTGAACAAGTTTTAGACGGAGAGTCAAGTATAATCTTCACAAGGTCCTCCTCAGCGATTTCAGGAAATGATGTCAATGCAACAGTTGGTGACTCTCTATCTTCTAATAACGAGGTTGAAACACTAGATGAATAACAGAATGCACAATCTTTGCAATCTTATCTGTGAAAAATTTCATAAAATCACCAGCTGTATGATTGACATTAGCATCCAATAAATTTTCACTTCGATCATTGCATAAGATTTTATTTATAATTCGCCACCGGTCCTTTTGGTTGCCACAGGTTTTTATCAAATTGTTCCAATACCCACAGCGTTTATCTGAATATAATTTGTATTTTGTTTTCAATGAACCAAGCCAATTTTCACGATGAACATTTGATAAACTTCTTCTATACAATCTCTCAAGTTTTCTGCAATATCGTTTGACCCGTAGGCAATCATCATCAAACCATGATACATTTCTATCAATTCTTTTGCAAATCACTCTTAGCGGCACACATCGGTCAACAATGCCTTTTAATTCCATATTGAACAATTTTAATTCGTTCTCAACATTTTCACTTTTGCATGGTCCAGATATTGGAGAATTTGCAATTGACTGAACAATCTGATCTTCATCCACATTTTTCCATGATCATTAATAATAATAATAATATTAATTGTGTTGTTTTTATAACTTTAATAAATTTTTAATTTTACATTTACCTGATTCCTTTTTGTTGATTTTTTTTCAGATTGTGGACAAACATTTAGAAATACTTTCTTCAAGTCACATTGAATGTAAATTTATCAAAATTAATGCAGAACGTTGCCATTTCTTAGTTGAGAGATTGAGAATAAAAGTTATTCCTACAATATGTTTAATTAAAGAAACTAAATCTGTTGACTACATAGTTGGTTTTGATGATTTGGGTGGAAGAACAGATTTTGCAACAAGTAGACTGGAGTGGAGAATTGCACAAGCTGGCATTTTAAATTATGCTGGTGATTTACTGCATCCTCCAACCGAAGTCCAGACTAAAAAAAAATCTAAATTGAAAACAATTTATTCTAGTAAAAACGAGGAAGATTCTGACAGTGATTGTGATGATTAATATTTTTTGGAATAGAAATCAATAAAACATTTGTGTACCACCTCGTATACTTTTTGTATGTTATTGTTTCAGCAGTAGTTTTTTTTACAACATAATTTAAAAAAAGATTTTTAAAAAAAATTAAAATATAGTATTTATTGATCTGAACTAATTTAGACTTAAAAGTACGATCGGGGTAATTGAGGTTTACCTTCTTTTTGTATATGCCTCTCATAAAAAGTCTTACTAGAAGCGGAAGCGGTATTGACGTCACGCATCCATTATCAACCGTAAGCTGCGATCGAAGTAAATCAGATCTTTCTAAGCTTTAATGTTGGAACCATATATATATATATATATATATATATATATATCCATGGTTAGAACGTTAACATCATGGATATCCATGGTTAACATAGCATAGTCAATCATCAAATTTCATTTGCCACCATGGAGTTCTAAACTGGAATTGCCCTATTTTATCTCTCCCATTTTACGAAAGCAAGAAAAGCAATGACGTCAAGCATTTATTATAATTTTACAGTCTAATACTTCCAAGTCAACGTTAAGATCAGACGCTTTATTTCACTTCCTGTGTGTTATTCAATGTTTGCCACTCAATAAGTCCCTTTAAGTGAGTCTAGGACGTTAGTGCCGTTCTTCTAGTTAAAACATTTGCTGGGAAGAACACAATATGTCCAAGTTCCATGAATCCAACTGCTTTAAATTAAACATTAAATTTGATATAGCGTTAAACTTTCTAAAATTTTCATTTTCTTTGGCTGTTACTTAGGTTAAAAATGCGCGAACTCTATCGTTATGAAATGTATACGGTTGAACGGCTGATTAGTTTTTAAGCTTAACCTCTGTGGCAATCACTTAGTAATGGTTATTACATACGTTTTTTTTTTTATTATGAAGCTCTGTGGACGATTGATGCGACTTGCTGTACATTTGAGCCACAGAAAATATCCACAGCACCCTGCGCGATAATGCTTGCTCTGACCTGATACATAAATAATTATATAATTAAATAAATAAATAAATAATAATTTATTATCTAAGTATTTAATTTAGCATTTTAGCAGCTGACTGAGAAGCATCAATCAAATCAAATGTCTGGTGCTAGTCGAACCTGCCAACTACAGAGCTGTGCTCATTAAATAAAATGAGAGTTACATTTGGATTTGGAGACTATTCACTTATGAAACTAATCCTCTCTATCTCTAAAGATATACATTATAAAATATAAAAAAACAAAAATGTTTTCTAAGCATTTAATTTTTTTTTACCTTTGCTTTTTACTAAAATATACTAACTTTATTTTAATTAGTTGTGTAGTTTAGTTTTTAATGGTAAGTTTTTTTGACTACATTGCCATATAATGAAATATAGTATATTGTATTACATATATGTAATAAATAAATAAATATATTATACTTGCTTTAATTTAATATTTAATTAATGAAGTTTCAATAAATTTTTTCTTTTGGCTACATTTGCACTGCTACCAATGTCATATTCATATGAGCTTTGGCTAATAGCTAGGGCTAAGGTTTATTTATGACATGCATTGTATTTTACAAGGGATTTCCACTGTTACCAACTGTTCAATCCAATTTTAATTCATAATTATAATCTGAGTTGAATTATTTTAGAAAATCAAAAAAGTATTACTTCATTTTGCATTCATTCTAGTATTAAAAAATTTTCACCCTAACTTTCATCTATTTTTTATTAACAGATGTAATTTTTCAGGTATTAAAATATTTACTTGTCATTTAAGCTTCAGTATATATTATAAGATTTATAATGCAAATTGATTGGTTTGAAATTTGCTTCAGAAAGGTAGAAACTTGAAAGAAATAAAGAAACTAGATGATGATGATAATCCTAATAAATCATCCAGAAAAAGAAAGCTAAGAAATACAGAAAATGATGCACAACAGTCTAAAATCTATGAAAGTTTTAATTTTTCATCTAAAGCTAGCACAAACATTGATGAAAACATTCAAAATCCATCTAATGAATCACCTCCAGAGCCTGAACATAAAAGAGTTGAGTTAACATGTCTTTTTAAATTATGCAAATGAACTGTTATATTTTTTAGTTTTTACATTTTCAGGATAAATGTTGTTCAACAAATCTTCCTTCTCTCATCAGGTTCTTGATTAATTTATAAAAAATTGATATTTTTGTTACTTTTTATTTTAATATTACATCACTTTAACTAATGGTTTTTTTAACCAATATCAGTTTTGCTAAAAAGAAAAAAAACTAAATTTTTATGTCAGAAATAAATAAAATCAATTCATTTCATCTATTTATTGAATTTTTTTTATTATTTTAAATTAATTTTTATTATTTTGAATTCAAAATCAGGTTACTCCATAATGAGGTTATTTTTGGTTAATGTTTTCAACTCAAGCAAAACCTTAATTTAGTTTTGCTTTGTTATAAATACATAGTACATAAATACATAGTACAGACATATGTGTGTGTGTGCTTGTATAAGTTAATAATATGTTAATATTTTTTTTATTAAATAAGCAAAAATTAAAATCACTTTAGGTTATGGACACAAGACCTATATCAAAAAATGATGATGCAAACCAGCCCATGATTGTGGAAGACTATTTTAAAGTCTGGCTACAGCAATTTAACATCGCTCAGAGAAAAGTTAAGACCCTAGCAAATTGGAATGAGTTTACTGAACTTGTAATGAATCCAACACGTAGTAAGCATAATTTTTTTTATAATATATAGTTTTTATATACTAAAACTCAGTTTATGAAAATTAAATTGTGAATTCTTTTTAGCAGGAAACTTCAGCCTTCATCCAACAAACAATGTGGGAGAATGCAATGATGTTAAGACTAATGAAGTTTCTAGACTGCGTACCCAGAACAAATTTTTTATGGAAAATAAAAGAAGTGATAGTGATGATTCCGATGATTTTGTTACAGGCAGATTGAAAACCAGTAAAAGATTGAAAAGGAAGCTCAACAGTACGAACAGCACTGACTCCAATGATTCAAGCAGAAAAAGTGAATTAACTTCTGACAACAAGAGACAACTAAGATTTTACCGTGATAACTGCGCAAGTACAAACGTATTAAATATCAACGCCAACAATGTTTTGGAGCCAAATGATGGATCGATCTTGAATGTATTACCAACCATCCAAGAGGACGATCTATTAACGTCGTTAGACATTTATTTCAATATTAAAATAAATTAAACGAAATTAGTTTATAACTAATGTATCACTTGCCAACATTATTTTTCTTTATAACCGTTTCCACTTTTGTTACCACTTGATTAGGTTATGGACTATTAATATAAATTAATTTTGTATTTCAGTAAAACTAAAACTGAAGTGTGTCCTATGTGCCTGACTACAATCAACTCCTCTGATTATAATACCCATGTTTTTAATTGTGTCAATGAAAATGAGAGTAAAATGTGAAGTACATTTTTTTTCTTAAATACTTTCACACAACTTGTTTCAACAGTTTTTCGCTTACAGTACTACTCAGTTCAACTATTTTATTTTAAAAAATTCCAAAAATTCAATTGTTGTCTCTACAAATTGTTATATTCTGTTGGTCAATATTCTTTTATATAAAGTATGGCTTTTGAAAGTATTCAAACTTCATTGAAAATGAAGAAAAGTGGTTAGTCTAAATGCGTGGAGGGACAGCTATGAACAGACAAATTTTCACGTTTGAATGAATGGGTTAGGAGGTCCTTGAAATGAATGAATTTTTTCTCCATCTACTGCTTTCCCAACGATTTTCTTCTGAAACCTTAAAATACTTTACCAGTAGATTCTCTACATTTTATTCGACCATCTATCTGCTATCACATTATGATTGATTCTGTGCAATAATTTTCTTTCAACATTCCCTCAGCTTCAATGCTGACAAGATTATTAAATCCACATAAAATAATTTTATGATCTTCAAGAATTTTCAACTAAAATTTAAATATTTTATTGTTGATGAATTATAACTTTATAAAATAGTTAAATTCAGAGTATTAATTTACATTGATTGTAAAAATTGAGCACGTAATTCTTAGAAAGCTATATGATAAAACATGAAATAAAATAACATGATGAAAAAAGTATACGTATGTAATATAAAAAGTATCAAAATGCAAATTACACTGCTTTCAATAGTATTTATGTTTGAGGATATTTAATGAATAAATAGACAAAAATCTTGATTCTCAAAAGAAGGTGCTAAATGTTATGGATGAAACTAAACAGAACTGTCTAAATATCCCAACGTAAAGAATCAAGTTCAATATTAAAATTACGGGAAATATGACGATAAATAAATAATGAAAGCAAATTATTATTAATATTTGATGCATGATGGTCCTTAATATGGTTTATATGTGTGTTATTGGTGTAGTTTGATTATTTCTTTCGAAGGTCATTAAAATGCGATTTATCGACAATTTTATCTATATTTCTGAGTTGTACGTAAAAATGTACTTCACAAAGGCGCATCTTTGTCATTTTCTTTCGCATCAAAAGTAAATTCTTTAGACTGGTTTTTGGCGAGGCAAGTGGATCGTTTAGGAGTGGTGGGCAGTGGCAAGGCAGGCTAAATACAAAATTTCATTTTAATTAATTAACATCAATACTTTTACACCAAACTAAAGTGTAAAACGTCGTTAATACAACGAATAGAACTAATAATGTGTGTAAAATGAGAGCGCTTTGAAATGAAGACTGATGAAATGAAAAAAAAATGAAATTGTTCACTGCTTGCGGGTTAATTTCGAAAGATGCTGAAAGAATTAATTCAAACGCATACTTAGTTGAACGTTTATTTGAATGCCAACTGTAAGAGAAACACCAAACTAATCCAAGTAAACTACATAAATCACATTTACGACTTCGCTTCAAACCTCGCTAAAAACTCCTCTATTCACAACCCCTTATATAGTCTCTATAGTAGATTTTTACAATCTTCTATGGTTTACAGTCAATGACAAATAGCGAAGATAACAATTATAACAAAATAAGAATAATTAATTATATAGCGTAATTCAGACCATTCTGGCAGATGTAACGGTAAGATGAAATTGACGATATCTTTTGGATTTACATTAGGCAGGAATGGGTAAATACAAAAATAAATATTTCTTTAGTATAAGACAATAAATTGAGCTGAAGAATGTTCTTGATAACTAAGCTAAATAATGTAACAACACTAACTTTTTCTTTAAGTGATATCTTGCTTGTTGGTTGTTGTTGCTCCCATAAAGCAGTTGGCGGTCTTGTGGTCTGAAAATCGACATTAGCATAATCGGCGTGACTCGACTTGTCTGGAAGAGGAGGAGGATCATCTTCAGACGCACAATTTTTACTGCTTGTTTTCTCAGAAATCAACGCTGACTTGTTGTTCAGTGAAACGTTCGGCGTGTGAGTTTTGTTAAATTCGTTTACTTTTATCGGAGTAGTAGTCTGAATTAAAGTAAGAAGAAATGAATTTAATGAAATAATCTACATTAAAAAAAAACTAAACTATTAAAATCAAGAAAATGCAATAACAAATATGACAATTATTACCATTTCGTTAAGAGACGGAGAAGAAGACGATGAAGTATTATCGCAAGATCTGTAACTGCTGCTGGTTGACACTCCCGACACACGACATGAAGAGGAATTAGCTGATGTCTTTACGCTGCTAGCTTCGTTATTGACGGATGTATTGAAGGAAGCTCTTAATAATGATTGCTTGCTGGAATGTACTGAACTTGCTGACTTTGTAGAAGAACCATCGGTTGACGAATAAATGTAACTAGAAAAGCCAGAATCATTTCTATATACAAAAAAAATTATATCGTTACCATTGTCGTCACTATCGATATTTAAAATTTTCCTGTCATCAAAATTTAAGTTTAAAAAAAATTAATGAACTAAGTTCAAAAATTTATATTGATTTATCAGCCCTTATTGAACACACGAGATCTAAGTTTGAAATTGTAACAAAACCAAAAGCAAATGGTGTGCAATAAATGTAACAAAATGAAAGTGGAAATGATTTGTAACGAATGTAATTAAATGGGAAAATAAATGATAAGTACTTGGATCTGAGGAGATTGTTGAATGGTATGTGTGACCTCGTTGTGACACCAGGTGCTGTGGCGCGCGTCACTACTGGCACTTGGACTATTTGTTGTCTGTTATTCATTCGTTCGTGCTTCATCAGTATTGTCGTGTATCAATCAAATTTTGTAAAATTCTACAAATAAATATTTTAGCGAAATTCTGTTTCAATTTATAAAATTTTCAATCTCCAAACACAAATGCAGCTACAAATCAACACAATGGTAGGAATGAAAAAACTTGGAGAAAATTTAGGAGAACTACTTTCATTCGCATAAATAGTTTGCTCATGAAGCTGAATAATGTAATACATATACATATGTACATACATCAGAGACAGTTTACTCTATACAAGTGATATGGGCTGCGACGGTGAAAAACCAGAGGGGACTGGAAAAAGATGAAGGTGCTAAAAAATTAGTAGAATTACTTTAAAATTAGAAAAAAAGGGAAGGACACGAGTGGAATTAGATGGATAAGTGCACTACGTTGAGCGTCAAAAACAATTCGTTGGGTATACCAAAACTGATTTGAGGAACGTTTTGTGTGACGAGATAACGCTACTCGATTGCACAAGCCTATGGAGGAGCGAACCGGAGGCAAGTGTCATTGATGTAACATACCTACTGAATTGGAGAGCCTTCGAATTTCAAGTGTTTTGCTCGTGAAGTTAGAAAAACTATCAACATTAGGTGGGAAAAAACACTACAAGATTGTAACTGTAAGAGGTGAGATAGCTTGAATAAAATTTAACCTTTCTACTTCTTTCATTTTAGATGGGGCCATGCTCTGGGCACGTTTGACCGACTCAATTTGTGAAGTAGGCAAATATGATAAATGTTTCACTGTAACGTAGTCACCTTCATTCAGCTGTCGATCAGAATATGATTCATCAATGTCATATCAACTTTCGCTTATGTAAAGTAGATATGAAATTTATAATTTAAACGCATATTTATAAAAAAATATGGAAAAAAATTTTCAAAATATAATTCATAAGTTTCAAACTTTATTTAACGATTTCAACCAAAGTAAATATATATTTGACATTTCAAGTTCATATTAGATATAAAGACACACATAAAAAGAAAAAATAAGACGATATATTTTTTTTATGTTGGTTGCTCAAAAGTGAAACAATTAAGGACCTCCAACGTGAACTTGGCTGGTCAAATTTATAATAATGATAATAATAATAATCTGGAAAGAATCAAATCAATCATACCTTAATACCATATTCTTTTTCAAGTGTGTTTTTCATCTCCGCATACCTTTGCTCCAAGTGAGATTGAAATGGTTTGAGGTTTTCAGGAGCTCGTTCACTGTGCAAGTTCAATGCTTCTCTTAAAATTATTACCTAAAGTCAAAATTATAAAATTTAGTGACATTAAAGTATAATACATTAAAGTAAGTACATAAAAAAAAATAAAATGTCAAAAGAAAATTTATTGTCACCTGCAAAGTTGTGCATCTTTTCAAACAGTCCACCATTTTCCTTTCTTCTGGTGTTCTATCTTTCAGATATCCTTCAGTGTAGAACACCTAATACAACATTAGTCGTGATTAACTATATTCAGGTAATTTTTGGCCGAATGATAATAATAATTGCTATCGCTGATTTAAAAAAAATTAATCTAGACTTTATATTCAGTGATGACTCTTATGAAGAAATTCATTCAAAGACATTCAAAACCTTTACGATGAGAACATCGAGAAAATAAAAAAAAAATACTTTGTAATTGGCGATCCCTCCGTTGACGGCAGCATCAACTACTCCATTGAGGACCATGCCTAGCTGGTCAATCTGTAAAATAGAAAACATTTCTTGGGAACAATTTTTTGTAACTTCAGAATACATACACAGGGGAATAATAACGATAAAAATGTTCCTTAGCGACAACTTCAATCAATGAATCCTATTTGAAATGTTTAGATATCATCCTATACTTATAATTGAACAAAAGCGCTGACATCCACGCCACAAGAAAATTTATTAAAATCAACATGTTCATGTGACCGAAGCATTAATGAGCCAAACAAGAAAAACCAAAAAATATAAAATAAACAATGTTAAAAATTGAATAACTGAAAGAAAATATAACAAACTTTAGAGGTAGGGTCATTAAGCAATTGTTCAACCAATGATTTCAATTTTTGATTTGTCTCTTCCAAAGTTTCAATTGCCAGTTCCAATGGACTAACATCAAACTGTTACAATAATTTACAGTCAAATATACTTAATACATTCGAAAATTAAAATAAGAAGTGGCATACAGTCTGGGTGGAAGTAACAGGAAACCAATGAAGGATGCCAGGAAACGGATATGACGTCACCAGGACCGTTCTCTCCAGCCACATCATCTACATTAAATTGTTCGAATTGCATCAGTTGAATTATTAAGACCATTTATAAAAATATATTTATATTAATAAAAATAAAATAGAAATATATTTATATTAATACAAGGTTACATAGGCATGAACGAGTTATATGTGTGCGACTTTTCTTCAGTTTAATTATTACTCTTTGAAAATTTATTATCAATCTTTGATCTTAAACATTAATCTTAAAAAAAGAAAATAACCGCGAAAAATCCCAACAACACTAACAGACATATTACTGACTGATTCCTCTTTTTTACGAGAATAAGTGAACTTTTGAACTTCATTTACTTTAAAATACCTAAAATATTAAAAACAATAAAGTATAAAAATCAGTAGAATAAAAAGAATAATAAACAAAAAAGGAAACCTTAAAATTTGATCACTCAATCTCTTGCTGGCCAGGTTGTTATTCAGCTCCATAATCGGTGTAACTTTATTCACTTGGATGACTTAATTAAAGGTAACAGATATCATTTCATTTATCAAGCCATACAAAACATTGTTTCATCATTTTAATTTTATAAACGTGTAATGTAGCAGATTAAGATATCAAATGTCAATTTTTATTTTCTCCACGTTATCCAATTAGTTTTGATTATGTCATAAATATGTGAAGCTTATGGAAATATTGAAAAATTAGGACATTGACGGAAAAGATACGATGGTTATCAAAAACCTCTTTTGGGACCAAAGTTGGCAACAAGATGACTATTTTGGTCAAAAAAAGAAAAGTGTATTCTCTCCAGACCAGTACAATCTCTATAGCACAATCTCATGAGAAAGATCAAAGATTTAACTGGAATAACCAATGGAGGCGTGAATAAAAACAATGTAACATATGATGGTGATACAGCTCCTATAGCGGAATCAATGGAAAAACTGCAAACAATTGTTTCCAAACTGGATTTTAAAAGTGAAAAGAAAGGCTTGCAAATTAACATTACCAAAATACAGAGTGCATGGTTATCAGTAAAAGCAAAAACACCCTGATCTGTTGCATAATCATTAATGGTAAACAGGTGAAACAAGTCAACAGATTCAGTTATCCCGGAAGTCTGATTACCTCAGGTTGAAAATGTGATATGTATATCAAACGAAAAATAGTTATGGCAAAAGAACATGAAAAAAAATGAAAAAGATTTCTAAAGAAATGTAAAAAAGGATTAATGCTGCTGAGATGTAGTTTTTGAGAAAAATTATGAAAATTAGTTGGACCTCTCATACCTCCAACAAAGATGTATTAAAACAGCCCGGTTATGAAAAGAAGAAATTACTACAAATATTCCGACGGGGGCAGTTGAAGTTTTTCGGTCACGTCATGCAGAAGAGAGGAATGGAAAATCTAACAACTGCCGGAAAGATTTCTGGGAGAAGAGATCGCGGTCAACAACGAATAACATTCGTGAACTCCTTACGTCACTTGTTGAATATCATCACATTTCAACTATTACAAAATTTCCTTTTATATTTTTAATTGAAGTAATTAATTTGGCGGTGAACATTACAATAGTCAATTTATTTGTTTTTTGGCAAATGAAGATAAATTACAAAAACCAACACTTGTTCTGTTGTTGCCTAATCGAATCATTTGGAGCATTCAACGTTTTCATTAGCTGGAAATAAAATTTCAGTGAATTGTAAGTTCTTTCATAAAATTCATCGAAATCACTGAGAAATATAATGAAAAAAAAGTAAAAAGTTAAAATGATGAATAACAAACTTAAAAACATATCATTGTAATGATTAAATATCGTGAATAATAAAATAATGAATAATAAATAACTACTTGAGCGTTTGGGAATTGATTGAGCAGTCTGGTGATAAAGTCTGAGAGTCTCTCATAATCCTTACCTCTGTAGATGAATGTCCGATTCTGATGAAAAAAAAATCCTCTATAAAAAAAACTATTCAAGTGAAAGAAAATGTGATTTGACGGGAGACTTAATCATTGTTACAAAACCAGACAAATAGAAAAATTGAGAATTAGAAGGCCTCAATTTAACTCAACTTAGCTGCGACTCTAATTTTCAAATTTACTGCCATGCATGTGATGTGATGAATGTATGTAGCAAGCCAGTTTTGTTGAAAATAAAGTTGAATTCAACATGTTAAAAAAGGTATGCTCTAATACTAAAAACTTTTCATTGGGAACATTCGCCGTCATTAGTGTAAAACAATGATGGGCAAACACTCTCTTCTAAGTGCTTCATGAGAAAAATATCGCATATATTGTACATGATTTCAAAAAACATTGCCTAAATTTTATCTCTGCAAGAGAAGTGATACAGAGACAAAACAAAGTCTTGTGTTTAATGCCTACAATCTCACCACACCTCAACCAAAAAGTGCTGATGGATAACAAAAACGTTCGAATAACTCAGCGTAGTAAGATGTGTCAATAATAAATTCATTACTTGAAGAAAAGGATGGAATCCCATCCCATAATAAGCAACTCTGAAGTACTCGGGTTCTGGCCTGATTGTTGTCATGATCTTGTCATATAGACCAGCCTGCTTGCGCTGTGGGAATTTTAAAATTTATAAAAATTAGATATTTCCATTGAGATTTAAAAAAATTGATTTACAGACAGGCATTCGTAAAGAAATAACAAGCAATAATTTACCAAGAAACACAAAGGACTTACCAGCATGTTTGCCAACTGAGGGTAATCAAAAGTTTCAATTTCATACTGTGAAGCCAACTCCTTGCATAGTTCGATGGCTTTCTCCCACATCTGACAGTATAAAATAAAAGTGAATTACCTTTTGAAAAAAATGTTGGCAAAAAAATTGTTTTCATAACAAACAGATAGATGTAAAAAATGTTAAAACAAAATTTTGGAGACAGGAAACAGTGGCTTACTTTGCCTTCATCAAAATAAGTGGTTATCTGGCAATACAATCTCTCCTTCAGTTTGCGATGTGTCTTGAGATCTGGAAAGTGAGGACTCATCAATACTGGAGGCAAGGGGTCATCAGACCACTGGAAAATCAAATGACACTCATTTCATTAACTCTGTCAGTCAACATTCCTTAATGAATCTTAATGATTTGCTTTTACTAGTGAAAAATTTCTTAATAAAACAGGCAATGAAAGAAACAAAATTGGGTAAAACATTACTAATAAGCAGTAGGCGGTAATATGTGCCGTGTGATGCGCGGATTAACGCGTATTCATACAAGCAGTGTGCGTGCTGTTGATATCTTTGAAAATTGAGAAAGAATTGTGAGAAAAATATAAAAAAATATTGAAAACCTTGAGGAGTTTTGCGTAAAGAAGTAGTGTATAACCAGCCTCTGTACGATTGTTGCATTCCAAATGTAAGGCACATAACTTGTTCAAGTACCTGACGTTTCAAACAGAAATTTTCAGAAATGATTATTGGAAAAAAATCTTTAACTCCAAATTTTACAAATATTAAACAGGGATATTACATTTATTCAAAATTTTGATCGTGAATTCGGTTTAGAACAATGCAAAAATAAGAATGATGTTTATAACAACTAACCGTATGTACAACTCATTTCTGTTGCTTTCATTATAAAAATTCTGCAATCAACAGTTCAAAAATCAATTAATCACTGGTTAATGAATGAACGTTTTCTTTTTTATGTAATAAGCTTCTTGCACCTCATAAGCCAACTTTTATATAACATATAACAGGGTTGAGCTGACATTTTTTTTATGAACATAACCGTTAACATTTGAGTTTGATCAACATAAATTTAGTGGACAATTACAAAACTCAAACTACAAGCCTTTGATATTTTTGGTTGTTAAATAAAATAATCCAAATATTGATTTTAAAGAAATTGTAAAATATTAACCAAATATTTTGAAGACAACCAATAAACACTGCACAACATGTAGACATTACGATTATTCAGAAACTCCAACTCACATATTTTATAAAATACTGAATTATGAAATATTCATTTGATAAACTAATATCCACAATATTTTACTTCCACATTGGAGTGCGAACATCCAATGGACAGAACGACCAACCGACAGACAGACAAACACACAAACAAACAAACGAACGCGGATGGTACTAACCAGCAGACTGACAGTGCAGATCATCTTGTTATCATAATTGTCCTCCTTCAAGACGGTCCTGTACTGCAGGAGGAGTTGGAAAAGTTGTTTGATGGTCTCGTTGAAGAGAAGGCCTTGATCTTTTATTGCTTTGTAATTCTCACAATGTTCCTTGATGCTGAATTGGACAATATTGTGGTGCTCATTCACTCCGTTATCATAACAACATAACTCAAAATGTAACATAAATTTTAAATAGATAAAACAACAGAATGCAATATAACGCAATACGACAATACGACATACAATACAGTACAGAGCAGTACATACAATGCCACTCTTTCATCATCGTAACACCTAAACACACGTGGCGTATAACAAACGTTACATAACATTTGAATAAATTTAAACAAACATCTCATAAAAAAGTTCCTGATAAGATTCATCGCCATGATTTGAGGTAACCAACTCATCAATCTGAGCTACGAGCTCCTGTTCAAACTGTTTCAATGATAATGTTCATACATTCAACGTGCTATTGTTGTTAATCAAATCTCTTTTGCAATAGTGACTAAGTGTTTTGGCAATAGATTATGATTTTTATACAAAAAAATAAAACAATAACAAAATTTTTTGAATCTACAATTCAGAAAATATCAATGGGTAAATAAAGAAAAACTTTTTAAACATTTATATGAATTAAATAAGAATTATCTACTACCATTTCAGTAAAAAGCAAAGATTGAAGAACGTGAAGAAGATGGTACGTAAACCAACGGATGGTAAAGAATGGTAAGCGAATGAAGTAAGCATATACAACTGCATGCATTACAATTGAATTTTAATCTAAATAATGCCTCAAAAAATACAATGCATATTATTACTATTATAATCAATATCATTTTATGACTAGTTGCTAATTGTTGTCTGAATAACATGAAAGGGCATAACAAACAAGACCTTGTAAAAATTTTTTTTGTAGGTACTGCCATGTTCTTTGATGGTGTGATTCAACTCAACTTTCATCATGTCAAAAAACAAAGGTATGGTCCACTTCCTTAGCTCTGTTTTGTAATAGTAACATCAGCATATAATTTGTATGGTAACTATTTTTAAAATTTATTCGTGATTATCCCGTAATATAATAAAAAAGTAAAATGAAAAGTTAAACCAGTTCCAAGGTATAATATATAGTCGAAAATGGGCATTCAAGGCTTTTTGATGTGCATCTGAAGCAGCCATAAATAAATATGAATGGCAAGGGTGGGAGAAACTATAATAACTCATGTGAGAATGAATGTCTAAACTTTAATGAAGATAATTAAAGACGAGAAAAAATTTGTTCAGGTCGATGTTGAAAAGATTCTTAAATATCAAGGTTATTTGAGTTCTTTTCATGAAATTAAGTTAGTACATGAAAACAACTCAGTTGACTGCAAACAACAAGCTCTCAACCTTAGAAGATTTGAATCGGATCATCTCATTGAATTAATGATAAAGTTTAGTAGCGAACATTTGAAAGTTTTACTCTGATTTTTATAGACGTAGAAAGCATAAGACTTATAAACGGTAGAATTAACAACGAATTTGGATGTTTATAATATCTGTCAATACTAACGAAACGACATGCGGTCATGCAGATTATGGTTACAATAAGTTTTTGTCATACTTTTGTTTGAATTATTAGTTAAAATTACATTCAAAAACATATCTATAATTTTTTTTATTGATTCTCAATTTTAGCACACATTAAAATAAACAAGTGTACATAGTTTAAGACGAAACCTTTGTCGCGAGTTAATGTCATTTGAAGAAATGGTCCTATCATTTCAGGTATGAAATCAATTTTGTTTTGTCCTGTGCAAGTTAAATTAAATTTGTTGAATTAGAAAAAATATTCTTGAACCAAAAAACTATTTGGTAATTCAAACCAATAAAATTCATATTAACAAAGCAGAAACTGAAGCTTTCTTAAATGAGTAGAATGCATTTAAGTGTTACTGAACGTTTGGCACATCAGTATTTAAAATTACACAAACAGTGTGTGGTTAGATGCTTCAAAACAAAGTGAAAATCATTAGTCTGAAATATTAGTAAATGAATGAAACCTAAACTGTGCCACATTGATCTAACTTCAAGGCTAGCCTCTCTCCTCATATCTTTGTATCTGTGATGAGAGCAATTTTTAATTACAGCTGAAATAGTAAATATATAATTATGGCGATTAGGAAGTAATTTCAAAGATGAGCTTAACTGATTACTTACTATAACATGATACTTAGTTCAAACTAATGATCATAACACGATATTGACTCCTAATTGCAAGCTTCCTGCTACTTCATATGCTAATGTTATGAAATAATTAACACACAGATAAACAAACAAAATAGAGATAAACTTACATCAGTAATAAACATAATTGAGTTTCTTATCTTTTACAACAAACACCAACAAAAATGTAGTTAGTGAAGCAAGTGAAGCAATCACGTTGCAATTAAGAGTGTTACACACTAACAATTATAATTATATTTTGAAATTTAACTCACTGGGAAACGATTTTATTTCTTTTAGAAGGTGAAAAATCTTCCAACTGCAATGGCTTTTGTATGATGAAAGCGATTGAACTTAGAAAGAATCTTTTCCACAGCTATCAAATTATAATATAATAATTAAGTAAATAAATAATAATAATAAAGCCGCTTTTAAACGAAAATGTAATCAGCAAAACATTTAAAAATAATTAATGAAAAGGTTGATTTTGGGAAAAGCTTTGTTAAAGATAAAATTACTTCAAAATAAAACGGCGTAGAGAATTGATTTCTAATTGTGTTGGAGAAATATCTCAGAGCAGTCATGAACACCCTGTTAATTTGTAACACGTCGTCAATGTAAGCAATATATTAAAATAATTTAGAAAAAAAGCAGAATTAAAACAAATTATTTAATTTATAATGAAAAATCACAAAATGGCTGCTGTTGATGAATGAATTATTATTATTCACCAATTTTGCAGACCAATCATCTCGGACCAATCGAACGGGTAGACATTTCTCATAACCAGTTCTTCGATGATCATCAATATCTCCATTAGAAAGTCCAGCAAATCGAATGGGGTCTCAAAGTTGCTGATGTAGCTGCTGTAGTGCTGCTCCGTCATCTGACGCAAGATGGCCGTCATAACTGCCACACAGGTGCCCTGGACATGAATTTGTTGCAAGTGATGTGATCATCATAAGCCATTTGATGAAATAATTTAGTCTCATACAGTTTTAATCAAATAACGGCAATTAAAAACAATATATTGTTCAAATTTTTTCAAAACTAACAGCGAGTGGAGATCCTTTGTCTATGAAAATGACAGTTTTGGTAACGAGCCGTAGCATTTTGATGCTAATAACTTTTATGTTCTCATAAACCACGGCCTGAAAATAGTGTATATACACATCAGCAACAGTAAATTCCAACAGTCTTACATTTATAGTTAGTTAATTCGACAAATTTATAAAACCCACGGCTATTTTGTATTTAATTATCCAAAGGAGTGGACATTTAAAGATATTTTCAATTTATTTGTCAATTATCTCGCTGATAATATTTTGTATCTAACACTTTGCTGTACTCTCAATTATTCTGTACAAATCTGACACTCGCAAGTATCAGGATATTAGGAAGCCACATGTGTCACTAAGCAGACAGGAAATATTTTGACTGAAAGTGATATGCGGGCAGCAAAAGTGTTAGGTGTTAAGTAACCGAAAAACCGATGTGCTAACTTGAAATATCTTCAAGGAATGAAGAGTTATGTGAGCTACAGTTCAATAGCATGGATGCAGTGATAAAGAGTTTATGAGATAAAATAAATGAAATGATAGCAGAAATGCTAAAATACAAAATTGTGGTTTTTAAAGGCGTGTTGAAAAGCAGAGATGCGGACAAATAATTGAGGTGTAAATGAAAAAGAAGTTACTGGATTTTGTAAAGTGTCAGAGAAACGTAAAAAAAGCATGTAAGATATTGAACATTAAAATTAAATTGAACCAAAAACCATCACATTTAAATATGCTACTCCGCTGATTATTTATTATACAATGCTGAGCCTGTTGAAAATGTATAAACCATCGTTTGTGAGAAATTTTTAATCATTGTCAATATCAATTGTAAAATGTTGAATATGTGAATATCGCTAACGGCATCGCATGTGAATAGGTAGTCGAGCATATCGGACAAGATCTTGAAGCAAATTTCCAATTCAATATAATCATTCGTGGTTGGGTCCCAATACTGTCGATCTGGCATGGTGTCCACGTGGTTTGTTAGCAGCTGATGGACGTGGTCGAGGAAAACTGGCAGAAGAAGCTGTCTACAATCTGCCAATGCACGCACATGGGCATTTGTTAGATGCTCGCATGAAAAACAATGTGCATAAATAAATCAATTCTGATATTTATGAACAACCTGGAAATTTAAAGAGCTGGCTGTGGACTAGTTCGTTGATACAATGCATCTTTCTAAGCACAAGTTTCGATGGAGGAACACTATTTATGCATTCTATTAACACTTCGCTAAATAAACAGTCAAATAAAAGGACATTATTTATTAGTAGAATGTAATGATGAAAACTGTGAAAAGAGCAATTTTGATAAACGAGCGATCAGTGCTGAGAAGAGGGGAATAATTTTTTTAAAAGAAAAGTTTTAAATGAATAAAACTCTTAATGCAGCCACAAAATCTTTCGATAAATTGCATTATACCATGTGAGTTTACTGTTATTGGTTCTAGCAAAAAGCGCAAAACTGTTCAATTAAACATGCTCTGCTTTTGCAGCTAATATTTTATTTAAAAATTAATTAAAAATAAATTATTTTAAAATAATGTAACAAACACTAAACTTTAAATGATTATTTTTACTAATTGATTTTTAAATTCATCATCTAGAAACACGAATAAATATTTTACCATATAATTGTATAGTTCAAGACAGCATGAAAATTATCAAAAATTAAACTTGAAGGTACAATCGTTCTTATATTAGTATGTACTGCGTCATTGTCATGATGATGTGCCATGTAAAATAAAACAGTTTATATATAAAAAAAATATACATATAAAACAAGATGAACTTAAAAATGAATAAATTTCACCTGAATTCTAATTGGTTGTAAACCTGCAGTATGTGAGGAATTATAGAGGGTAGGATGTTGAGGAACATGGCACAGACTCCGTTCGTCATCTCTCGTCCCTCCTTTATCATTTTGTTGACTGAGCCAAATAACTGTCCCAACAATAATTCAAATTGCTGTTTTCCTTTATTTTCGTGCAACCTGTCAATGATAATTTAAAATAAATTTCAAAAGTAATTAGGCAAGTGAAAATAATTATAAAGATACAAATTTATTTATAATATCAATCTATGTAGTTCAATTGTTATAGCTGCTATCAATTTAATTTATCCAGCTTTAAAAACCTTATAAAGAAGTTATTGTTAATAAGACTAGTAGTACATTATACATAGGTTAGGTCTAAAAACCAGAGCCAACAAGATTAAAATCCATCCTTCCAATGAAATGAAACCAAACAACTTGCAGCATTAACATGAAAATGATTTTAAAAAATCAAAGAAGTTCAGAACAGAGCTCGTTCAAGATGAAGCAGTAAGATTTAGCAAGTTTAATCTGATAGCATAAGCCTTCATAAATAATAATAAACCTGCTTTGATTATTAAGTAATATAAAAAAGGACATATTTACTGAATAAATCAAAAGGTAGTTTTAAATAAAATGATCCAATATTATTGGATGATTTATTTAAATGTTGACTTTTAGTTCACATTGAAAAAATTGCCAAAAAATTCCTGCAAAGTGTACAATGTACAGTACATAAATGACAAATGAGCTAAAAACTAACTACTAACGCAGCAAACAACAGTCTGGAATGAACGATGAACTTGAATATGTAATCCAACGTTTTAAATGCCTTTATGACTGATTGTGTTTTGGGAAGGCAAAATACGTCAGAAATATACATCTTCAATACCAGCATCAACTTTCTGTTAATATTAAATAATAATAATATTATTATTAATATTATTATTATTATTAATCATATCAATCAATCAATCTTCGTTTTGCGTCCAGAGACCCGGTTCCCCAAGGTAGGACGTTGTTTTCTTTGCCATAAACTTTTTGAGCAAAATTATTAATCATATGATCTTCGATTTAAGAAATACGATGAAAAGTACAGCAAATACTTTTCTTATCAATACGATGAGTTTAAAATAAATAAATTACCTACAAAATTAATTATACAAACGTGTAGGCAAGTGTGGCACTGAAGGAATCCTTTATATAAACGTCAAGCACGGGTTTGAACTGATTATATTTGTGATCCGACACAATGCTTAGCAAGAAAACCTAGAATGAATGGATATGGACACAAATGCAGTCATGGAAAGAATGCACGACTTGAAAAGTTTACAAATTATAATTTGGAGTGTACTAACGAGGGCGTCAAAAACGAGTTTATCGTACAGATCAGAATCTGAGTTTTCGATGAGAATGTTAAAGAGGGCATCCAATGTATCTTGAAGGAACTTAAGGGCAAAAATATAAATGTTTTTAAATGAATAAGAAATAGTAATATATAATAAATAGAATATATTATTAAGGATATATTTTAATTCTAAAACTTTGAAATTTCTAAATAATATTAAAATAAATATTTTAAAATAAGTTTTTACTGATAAAAAACTTTCATAACTTGATCAATAATTCTATTAAAGGTAGATATACACTAGCCACCAACCAGCAATGAATGTTCATAAATACATCATAACCAATTATACTGGGAAATCCATTAAAACACTGACTAAATCGAAATATTGATTCAGTAGATAATCTTAATCCAGACGCTTCATCAATAAATAATTTAATTTCAAGGTTAATTCATTATGAGAACTTACTTTAACCACCTCACCGCCGTCAACTGACATAAAATTGTTCAGGAGTGTTTCAAGGTCCTGTGGATTGTCTCGCCATTTCAGCAAGCCCATCAGTTCAACTGAAACATTTCATCAAATTAAATTTTATAATAAATTTCATAATAAAGTCTTCCTCATTCAAGTTCAACGTCGACAAAATAATTAACTTAATCAATTCAGCAGAGAAGGAAAATGTGAAAAAAGTCTTCATTTCAATTCTAACCATTGTGAGTTAGTTTAGTTGAGCAGATGAGGGTAGATATTTGGAAGACATCACTGGCACTCAGCGAGTAACTGCCAGCACTCAAACTGTTAGATTTAAGTGCACTTCCAGATGAGTTTATTAACTTTTGCAAGTCTTTTTGAGTTGCTGGCAGCCTGAAATAAGCGCTGGTTTGGTCTTCAGATTTCTTACTATCCATCTAAATTTTGAAAGCCAATATAATAGACATTATAGACATTAGATCAAGCAAAAATATAACGAAGTAGTGTCTAAAAAGAGATACAACATCAAACAAAAGATATACCACTCTTATTGATTTAACAGTTAACAGTACTATAATGTGAATGATATAATAAGTGAAATTACTATGAACCTTATAAACAAGTAGATCATGATCTGTGTTGTTCAGAATCGTGCCATCATCATTCATCAGTTGAATGTACGACATTGCAAAGGGCTTTTCAGCTTTGTCTTTTGCTTTTGAAACATTAAATTATTGCATCCAAATATTTCAAGTATATAAAAAACATGCAAAAGCACACACACCAAAGATTACATGTGCATAATGTCAAAACGGAATGCCCAAAAAAATGATTTTGCCAAACATAGGCCACTATGTACCGCTATTTATCCACAAATTTTCATTCAGTCACCTCCTGTTTTTCATTTCATATGTTTAAACCATCTCGATCTAGCATATTTCATCCATAAAAACCAATCGTTCACACCTAAAATAGATCATTTTAAATCCAGCTGCTCAAGTAATTCAACTGAAACTACAAAGAAATATAAAGTAGTTCAACTGACCTACAAACTCTAAAAAATACTTTAGCTTCTATTAAGCATTACTGCAATAAATTAGTATTCACATTCAATTACATAACCATTACAAAATGTTCAACATATTATAAAAGACTAAAACGTGTGGCTGTCAACCTGGCAAGCCAATAAAATATGAGAAAAGAATGAAAGAGTAAAGATGTAACGTAACTGACCATCAGCGGTTGATCGGTGCTTCATTGTGAACTTCAAGTGAACTCCATTCGAATCATTTACAGGTATGGACACCTTCAAATTAAATTCAAATTGTACAATGCTTTGAGACAAATTTAATTAGGATAAGAAATGGTAACATTTATAGAACGAGAGCAATGTTAACTGATTATCCAAAGAAAATTTTTGTGGAACACAGCAAAAAAGTTAAGCAAACAAAATGATATGAACCTTGACAGTTTCATACCACTTTGGTCGGTCTTCGTGGTAGTAGATGATCGTCTCAAACTGGTTCACCATGGAACCACTCGATCCCTCACTTATCATTCCCTTTAATATTGCAGGTTATGGAGGAGTTTGAAAAAAAAGTTATAAGCATAATGAAAAATAAAATTAAGAAAT
Source organism: Helobdella robusta (assembly GCF_000326865.2). NCBI lineage: Eukaryota > Metazoa > Annelida > Clitellata > Rhynchobdellida > Glossiphoniidae > Helobdella > Helobdella robusta. The sequence continues at coordinate 149,358 of NW_008703718.1, read as the reverse complement.
GTAAAACATCGTAAATCTAACAAGCCGTTATTTTATCTTCGCATTCGTTTGAATGCTGTCTTGGAAACAAAAAATCGTCATCACTACTCACTACTCATGTTAAATATAATTTCAAAAATGTTACAAGAACGAAACGTAATAAAATACTGGTACAGTATCAACAATATAATTATTTTAAAATAAATATATGCATCTTTATTTACACGTGAGTGTCTTTCAGAAACTTATCAAACTGTCAGACTTTGAAAAAAAAAATTACAAAACCATATAAAACTAACATTAATAACTTCCCCATTTTCATTGCAAATGGTCAGAGTAACTTGAATGTTTTTGTCAGCCATTTTGTTTCCACCTTTTTTAAATTCCCCTTGCTTTATAGTAACGTACAAGTCATTCCGGACATCTCCTATGGAAAATGTCAGAAGTCACATGATATTTTAATATCATTTAAGGTAAAGAAAGCCTAAGTTAAAAGGTAATTGAAATACCAAAAAATCTTCTAAACGAAACAGTGTTTATAAAGAGTTGATAAAAAGTCAATAAAGCACAAAATGAGCAAACAACAAATAAAAAAACGAACCAGGCATGATGACGTCTGGGAATCCCATCTTCCTGGCAATAGATGTTGTGTTCGTAAGCAGATGAGGATATTCTTTCTGCAGCTGTGAGAGACAATTTGCTTCCATGTACAACTCAGTAATCATGTTATCATGTTGAATAAATAAAGAGTGATAACGGTAATTACGTTAATACTTTTAGCAATTAAACCAACGCCAATAACACGAGTTAAAACACACAAGTGTCAGCCGGTAGGCAAACAGGATGTCATAAATTACATAATAAAAATTAAAAATAACAACATATACTTATACAAAGGCTTATATATGTAATATATTATATATGAATGTAATTAAATACAATGTTAAACTGAGTATAAATTTAATCAAATTTATAAAATTTCACTTGATGTAGAGTTTTAAACAGACCTGCGCCATATCTCCGACGAGATTCCTCATGGTCACCCACAAACCTTGACCTTTGTGATTGATGTCTTTAGCTAATATAGATTTCTTAATGACCACTTCCATGAAATCATGTTCACCGCATCTTAAAAGATTAACATATTAACATGCTGAATATCACTCACCACTACTGCACTCATTACAAGTGGCTCTTCTTTTTCTTGACTTCATTTTACATACTTTAATTGGATAAATGTGACATCTTTTTTTACATATTAAACTATTCTAAATGTAAAAAAAGTATTGATGCTAATTTTGCGCTTTTGCAAAGAAAGAATATCACGAGGCTTTTCTTAAACAAACAAACTCTTAAATGACGCTACTCTTATATTTTTGAAATAGCCTCTTAATTATGAGTAACAAAAAGACCTAACCTCATTGGATGAAAATTGTTAACGTTTAAGTAATTAAAAATATTCCGCATATATCAACTTCATTATTGCTTTTGTATAAACAATCTAGGGAAAACATGGTAGAACAAAAAATAAATGTTGTCAAAGACATGGTAAAACCTTAATGCGTTATTATGTTATATTTTATTTTGTTGAAAAATCGGATTGCAACGATGAGAGTGCATGGGAAAAATTAGGCAAGAGACATACTGCAAGAAAGGAATGAAGTACTGTTTCTCGTCGTCGGAATCCATTTTGCCCTTAAGGATGTCAGACACGTCAATGGAGGCCACACCGAATGGACGCTTCATACCGTGGGTCAACTTCTTCGAATCAGGCTCCTTCAAGTCCATGCGACCTGTCCACAAAAGTTTGTTTTATAATTATTATAATTATCGTTATTATTATTGTTATATTATTATTTATAAAATCAGAATCTGACAGATGCAGAAATGACATGAAAACGCAATTACAACAGACAAACACAAACAACGCTAATACCAGTTAATAATCTATGATAGAGAATGCGAATACAAATATGCAAACAACGTTTAAAATATTTTTAGTAGTAGTAGTGCTTCGATAACAAAGTTTGTAAACATAGAACACGTTATTATCATCATCGTCATCGTTGAGTCTTCATTTCAAATTGAAAAAATGGTTATTTATTGAGAATATGATGCAAATGAAATGAAAAGTCTAAGTAACCGAGTCGTATGATCTGACAGACAAGAAAGATTTTATCATTTGAAATGTCCTTCTCGTTCAGATCCTGAATGTGTTGAAATAAGATGTACTAACATTGAGTTAACCCACGGATTCAACTATGTTAAAAGGCCAATAAATTCTATAAATAATTTAATCCATTTCAAAGTGAGACAAATTAAAAAGGGTAAATGAATTAAAAGAAGAAATATAAAAAATATAAAAGACAAAATAAAATATTTTTTAAATATTGAAAAAAAATTAAATCATATGAAATGATATAAGAGTAGATTGAAATTACAGTTATTAAATTAATAATAAAATTAAATGATGATGATAATAATAAAAATAAAAATAATGAAATTAAAGTTACAGTGTAGATGACTCTCATGTTACTGAAACTATCCAGGTCTTTCAACATTCCCTGCTCGCCCCACTTCATTATGTAGTGTTCACTTGTTTGCAACAATTTTTTTTATAAAAGTTATTGTATGTAAATAAACACTCAAACATGTATTCTAAAAATAAATTATCAAGTAAATCCATTAGGTACTTATTTCTTCATGATATTTGAACTAAAAAATTAGTTAATGATTTGATGTTAATGTTGCCAGTGTGACAGTCAATAATTACATTCAATTACGATATACAGTAGTGCATGCAAATAAATATAACAGGACTTAGCGGTACCTTTATCATCTCAATATCGTCTTACATAAATTACCTTTGAAAAGTTTCTTAAAATTTTTATGACGTCTATGTGATTTTTAAGTGTATGTGATTTTTCATCATCTGAGTTGCACAGTCATTCGAAGTTGAAATAAAGAGGCAATAAAAAAAAGATAATGAAAAAATTGGAAAAAGTTAGTGTCAATCAATTGTACCTAATAAATGTATTTTCCTTGGCGTCAAACAACGTGAGAAGTATTTGGGCATTCTCCCCGATACGACAGACGAAGTTCTTGACATTGACATAGAGGTTAAAACTGTAACCTTTCTTCAGAGATTGTCGATCTTTAGACTGATGTAAAATAATAATAATAATAATAATATTATTATTATTATTATTATTATTATTATTACTATTATATACACTCTTTAATGTTCTCAAAGGATAATTCACTGAAACATAAACATTTAGTAAAAGAGACAGTTTACAACAACATAACATAATGACTATGTCAACGCACCAAAAATAAATTATTTGTATATATATATATATATATATATATATATATATATATATATATATATATATATATATATATATATGTATATATATATATGCATATATATATGTATATATATATACAACAACACACGTTTAGACATTTTCCCCGAGATCGGGGGTTGCCGTTTGGCTACCTATGATGAAACCGAAATACCCCTCGACGCCATCCACATCTGTCACTCGCCTCAGTATCACGCAACCCCGCTTTCACCCTGTCCTTCTCCACCTGCTCTCTCCATCCCAATCGCGGACGACCCCTTCCTACCACTCCTTCAACCTTGAACTCCAACGCTCGCCTAATCCCGACCCTTTCATCCCTTCTCAAGACATGTCCATACCACCGCAATCTCGATCTCCTTATCAATGTCACAATGTCCTCATTCAGTCCCATCATCGACATCAGCTCTGTACTACTCCTCCTATCCTTCACTTTAACTTCACTTCACTTTTGTATATATATATATATATATGCATATATATATATATATATGTGTGTGTGTGTGTGTGTGTGTGTGTGTGTGTGTTGGTCGGTCCGAAAGTTTAGTCAATCAACTGTACCCAATAAATGTTTCAACGCGAAAAGTATTTTTTGAGCATATATATATATATATATATATATATATATATATATATATATATATATATATATATATATATATATATACTGTCCAAGGTGTAATAAACAACGAAACAGTTTGCTGGGTGGAAACACGGTGATTATTGCATTTTGACTAGCCTTTTCAAAATCCATTACAACATATCAGGTATAATAAATAGATTAAGTTAATGGTTTTTGGCTTGCCATTTTTACAATTTTGTTCCTAAAGTTTAAAAGATAATAATTTACAACAATCATTCTAATGAATGATTTCTTATCAGCGCCTTTAAATTGTACAATTTCAATTTTTAAATTGACATTTAATAAATGATGATTTTTGATTTTATTTTTGCGCCATTTTGTCGTTCGCTATTTTGTCGGCGCCATTTCATCGAGAAATTTTAGCGCTGTTTTACGCTATTATGTCGGCGCTAACTATATAAACAAATTATTTCGTGCTGGCTAATTAGAAAAAAATCCACAAAGAAGGAAGTAGTTAAAACGAGAATGAATAATTTAATGTTCACATTCATGTTATTTGCAATTGTAGGATGAAACATAGTGTACAGAACATCAACATTATAATGAAAATTTTCAAGATACCATCTCTTTTTCTTCATTTATCAGTTTCGTGGCTTGCTGGTGCTGCAGATGAATATCATACAAATTATTATAAGAAATTTCACACAAAAAATCATGAAAAATAAATAAATAAACTAATTAATTAATTGATGAATAAATTAACTGAAAATATATTATACATAAAACCGAAACATTCGACTGAAAGCAATTTATTGATAAGAATAAAGAGTAAAAATAAGAAATATATATGGGAAAAAGATGAGTTACTAAAGAAATGTGAAAATTAAATTAATAAACTCGAAAAACCGTAAACTAACAGGTGAACAAAAAAAATCATTTAAATCTCTATCCTAACTTTTAAAAAAATACTCCGCGCAAATAAAATATAGGTTATAAACATAGCAATTATTTCCTATCGCGTAACTTTTTTCATGTTCATCCCGTGATAAACATTCAGGAAATAACATGTAACTGCTAAAAAGTTTTAAATTGCTACACTATGCACTTACACCTGGTTCTAAAACAAACGCAGAATTATTATAATATTTCAATTGAAGAGGTGCGTAATAAATGGGTACACATTAGGGTGGAGTGAAAAATTTTTTTTTCGAAATTTCAAATGCCTGTGTTGTCAAAAGATGTCTTTTAGGTCAATTAATAAATCACTAAAATTTAAACCACTTTTGTATACGTCTTGAGGTTCCTCTAGGCTCCTTTAGATTTTCACTATTAACACAAGTAAAGTCTCGACTATTAACGTATAAAAATGGTCGATTCTGCTCAAAAATACTACACAGTACACAACATCTCCTAAAATTCTTGATTATGCTTAGCAACAATGAAAACTAATATATAAATCTGAAACAATTCAATTTCATTTGTATGCACATCTCTAATTTTTGCTAGATTCCTTTTCGCAGTTACCATTGACGACCAAACTGATTTTATACTTTTTTTTCAAATATAAAATGCCTGAAACACGTAAAGAATTATTTTGTGAAGTTTTTGGTTTACCTACTGATTTGCTAGGAAATGTCCTTCCTACAAACTCTGACGTAATGAAGTGTTATTTGTGGAATAGGAATTTGCTAAAAGAAAGTGCCAATGGAAAAGATCCTAGCGTAAATAACATTTCGCGACTTATTTTAACCGAATTAAAACAGATCTGGCAAAAAGCATCAATTCCAATCATTTCAGATCAAAAAATTTTAAGCTTGATAGCAAATCTGAATCAAAAATATAAATCAATAAAAAAGAACATGAGAAAGTCGCAAGAAAAAACGCTCGCGTTTAGAGAAGTCAGTGAGAAAACTTTGTTTGACATATCTGCATGCAAGTGTGGTGAAGATTTTGATAATTGTTTTTGTAAAAACAAAGTGCCTAAAAG
>NW_008703718.1:113773-141980 GCF_000326865.2 Helobdella robusta | reverse complement strand
CAGTAGAAAGAATGATAAAATTAGTTACAGAAGCGTCACTTTCAGTTTGTGGAGAAAAAGCAAGAGATGGCTTTATTCGTACTAAACTTGCATCTCAAAATGATATACCAAAATTTGAAACTAAAAAACACTTCATTATTTAAGTCTTTGATGTGAACTAGTAAAAACTAATGTTTTGTTTTTCAAGATTTAAATGATTTATTTGAGTTAATAACATGTTTAATTTGATGATATTGTTTTGTTTACTTTTGAAATGCAATTCATAAACAGTCTCCAGCCGAGAGGAACCTCAAAACAATGTTCAATAAAATTCAAAATTTACACATTGAAATAACTCGATAAAAGACATATTTCCCAACCCCAGGAAAAGTAAAAAGAAGAAAAAAATTTTTTTATGTATAAATTCGCTCCACCCTAGTACACATGACAGACAAACAAACTACAGTTACTGTTTTTTACTGGAATGAAATAGCTTATTACAACTGCATCACAATTAATCCGAACATGAGCTATATTCCTATGGTATTTGTACAACTATGATACTAATTGCATTGTGCCTGTTTTACTAACTTTTCTAAAGTCTCATCATTTCTGAAGTTTTTATTTTCATAATTTATCATTGATCATTTATCAATTTATCAAAATATCTGTCGTCACTTAATCCTATTTTTTTTATTAAACTCTAACCCTTAAATCTTTTATCATATTGTATGTAACATTTTTTGAGAGTATTGCTGATCCAGCTGAAAAACTAAAAAATTAAAAAAAAAATGAGAAAAAATACTTTAAAAACATGGAAAGGAAGAGTTTAAAAATTATAAGAAAAAACTTCAACACAAAAGGCATCGACGAATTGTGACATCACAACTTTGAAAGTTAAAGAAAATGATAAAAAAAATACATCTAAAGAGTAATTAGACAGTTGCTGGCCAATTTTAGTGAGATAAAGACTTGTCCTCTCCAAAGATTGACATGACTGTTGTGTGGGAAGCGAGAGATGTGTGAACATTTAAATACAATATGAAATGAACAGTTGAATATCATTATGAATGACGTATATACAAGATACAAATAATTGTTAAGATTAGCTGGCAGGCGATGTCATCTATATTGTGCGCTACCTACATAGAAAAATCATTACGCGAAAATAAATGCACATCTTCGTCGTTTAACAAATGAATTTTTTGTATGAAAATTCATAAACATACGAAAATAAATAATATTTATAATTGAAAAAATAAAGAATTATTGAAAACCAGGTTATTTTTTTATAACAAAACCAAATCTTTCATAAAATTCCACCTACTATACTTTCTTTAAGGTTCGATTAAATTAACTAAACACTCAGAGATATGTTTCCCATTGATTTGTTCTCCTACATTCATTTTATAACATGCCAAATGTCAAATAACAATTTTGAATTTTAAAATTAATTTTTAGACACTTAACCAGCGAGGCATAATGTCATTAATGGTTAATTTGAAAATGATTAAATTAATAGTTGTTAAGTAGTGAGTGAATAGTTGCAAACGGATTCGTCCAAAAATAGTTTACAATAAAATGTCAATCAAGGACAACTAACCAATTTGAACAGGTTGATCGTGCTTGTCCGCAGAGGGTCAATAACATTTCCCTGATCATCTCTTACCACAAGATCCAACTTTAACCTCCTGAAATTTTAAAAAAACCATCCATGAATTTCTACCTTATTCACGTTTTTAAAATAATACAGCAGTTCAGTTACTGAAAAAATTATTTAAATGAACAACGTAATTTTATTTACGTAAAAAATATTTTCAAACAAACAAAAATGACTCAAACTGATATAAAAGCATCTCAACAGTCGTTTTAAGATTTTACATTCGCCCGAAAATATTTTAAATTTGAATACAAGAAAAAAGAAACAATCTTAAGGAATCTTCCTACATTGACAAATGTTTCATCTCCCGATTTCCTGCATTGTTTGCTTCATTTTATCTTCTCTGCTAATATATCCCTTTAGTTAATTATTTTATTAACTTGAATTGGATCATGTACGACGATGCTAGTACTTCAGAGTTGGCAGGAGCCTTAAAGATCAAATAAGTGGCATGGCACTTTTCAAATCTCAAACAATTTAGAGATTAAACAAATGTAAGTTATTTAGTGACAAATCTGCCATTGATGATAACTTTTTATTTTGTTTTCAGCCATCTGGGTGAATTTAATTCATTTGGATGTTTATGTTGTAATCTGGTACATGAAATTAATAAAAATCTTCACCAAAGGGATATATCAGCAGAGAAGATAAAATGAGAAAAACGATGTATGAAATTTAATGATGAACCAATAATTCTTATGTTAAAATTAATGGTATGAAAACGTAAAGTTTTCATACAGGGAGAAAATGTAGAAAGATGAAAATTTGGAGAGATGGATTGCTAAGATGGAGTAAGTGAATTGAAATGATGAAAATCATGCAAACATGCAATGCACAGAAATCAATAAGATAAAACATAGGAAGATAGGAATGAAGTAGTTATTGAAATAGTAATATTGTGTGACTCAAAGAATGTATCACCTATCATGGAAACGAAAAGCAGAATGTCTAAGAAACTTATTAGGATGTGAATATGCAGTGAGCTGCATTATTAATGACAAAATGACAACACTGCCACACTTTCTGCTATTTCAGAATGTTCCAATTATTTAATTACACAACCAATTATATATAATACATACAAACATTCATATATAAAATAAACAAATATATATACATTTATACAAAAAAAAGAGTTTACATAACTATATATATATATATATATATATATATATATATATATATATATATATATATATATATATATATATATAAGTAAAAAATCAATTCAATTAAGAAAGTTTCATCTACTTTCTAATAAATGATATCTCATTAAAAGTTCAAAAACCGAACTACATAGCCAATATTTAGATAGTAACAATCAAATTAATGAAAAATTATTTATATCAGTTGAATTGAAGAAAATAATAGTGTACAGAAAGAACCAAAGAATAAATTAGTGGAAGCAGAGAGAATTTAAAAAATATTGTAAAAACTGAACTTACGCATTGCCAATGTCAATCTTTTGAGTAACTTTTTGTTGGTTATCCTTCATCTCATCCTGCAACAAAAATGAAATCAGCTTTTTAAAAAAGTACAGGAAGAACTATAACAATATCCGTCATTAGCATCATAATTATCAGTCAAGATGAAACATGATAAAAATTTATGCTATACACAATACACGTTTGCTAATGATGAATCTTCAACAATCAAAAGGCCAAAAACCTTAATTGGTATTATTTATTTTAACAAAACTTTTAAGAAAATAAATACAAGATAAGGCAAGACAAGATAATATAAAAACAGACCACGGTGAGTTTACTGGAGAGAATAATTCTTCGAAAGTCCATCAATTCAAGCATGGTCTTACGCAGCTTCTCGACATCACTTTTGTTTTCGGTGCCTATGGATTTCTAAAATTAAATATGGACCCTTTAAAATGTGAATCAATAAAACAGGTGTCACATTATCAGTGGTGCACTACTATAAAGATGAAATATCAGCTATATCCGCTCTGGTAGAAAATTCAAGTAATCTTTCCCAATATAAACTTTTTGAAATATTCATGATTTCTTAGGTTGAAATCACTAAAGAAATATATCAAAAAAGAGAAAAGAAAAATGATTTGATGCAATATTTCTCAATTTTAAAAATTCTGTCATGATGCTATTATTCAATAATTTTCTTATTTTCAATAAATCTTTGCAACCAAGACATAAAAAAAATTAAATATTCCTGCCCTTAAAATTTATTCACGAATACAAAAACTAAAGTAATCATTTCTAATACAAATTTTAAATGTACTTACTACTTAAGCAAATAAAAAAGAAACTAAAACAATAAAATGAAAGCATACAAGATACAAATCCTTCCACAGACATCCCCACTCCTTCAGCACCGATGTTATTTCTCTGACTAGAGGAGATTCTTTAGGATAAAAGCACCTGCAAAAACGGAATGTTAAATGTTTATTAATTTTTGCAAAAAAATAAAGTATTTCTTTGTAGATAGACCAAAAAAAACTTAATATAACTAAAAAATTTAACCTTACCCTTGCACATTGATTGCATCTTTAACTTTCACATACGACTTTGGAATGATACCTTTTCTAAAGTTATTTCTGGCACAGTTCCCATAAAACCATTCTGTTGTAAATATTTTCAAATAAACCATTTATTCTAATTCCTCCAAGTGACATAAATTATTAACAACTATTAGAGAAAATAATTTAGATTTTAACCTTTTGTTTCATATATCAAATGCAAACTATCTCCAACATCAAATGCCAAACATTCAGCCTTCATGTTATGGAAGTTGTGGATTGCTACATGATCAATGGAGTAAGAAATTATGTAAAATTTATGCAAACTTTCAAAATATTAAATTTTTAAATAACTGATTTAGAAAAAAATTTCACAAAAATAATTGAAGATTTTATAAATAAACAATCAATAAGTATTATCAAATGCTTAATATATAATGGGTATGTTAGTACAGTTATTTAATTTGAACTTTGTTTGAGTAAAAAATGAAAAATTAAACAAATATTAAGACTAACCAATTGCATATTTATTTTCTAAACTGGTTTCAAACCAGACTGAATTTGATGATGACATTTTTCACTGTATTGCAAACTATAATCAAGGACCGAACAAAAACTTAAAATAATTTAAAATAAAATCAGTTAATTACTTGAAATAAAAAATAAATTTAAAGAAAAAATTTTATGTTTAATTAAATTTTAATAATACTTCAATCAAACAACAAAATCAAAATAATAGATTTATTAATTTAAAGAAGTTTTATAAAGGTCAAAAAAGAAGAGTCAACCTTATATAAATTTTCTTACAATTTAAATTAAAACCCTACTAAATCGTATTTACTTTTCTAAATTTAATTGAACATTAAACTTACTTACACTTTCTTACCTTTTTTAAGTTAAGCCTTTGGTTAAGAAAAACTAAAAAGACAAACCTTTTAGTTATACTTATTCTAGATATAATTCAACCATTAATTACTTGTTTAAAATTTATATTTTAAATTATACATAACTATCTAATATATTTTTATTTATTAATAAATAATCAATTTTTTACTTTTCAGTTTTCAACTAGTGTTTTTATAACTTTTTTTGGTTTTGTTTGTGATCTTTTTTCTTGTTGACCAGAAAAAAGTGCCGAACATCCGCTTTAAAAAATCAAATCCAATTCACGTCTTAAATTGCATTTATTTTTATTCATATTTACAAATTTTAAAACTAAAAATAAAAACAAATCAAATTAGTGAAAACTTTTAGAATATCCGGTTTAATAACCAAAACATAACTTTTTTTAAAAGTGAATTACGCTAGTGACAGGATTGTTCTGTTCTTTAAAAAGATTTCAGCTAGATAGCATTCATTCATTCTACACATATATATTATTGTATAGAATATACAAGTCATACAGAATATGTTATTCTACATATATGATTCTACATATATGGATAACAGCATGTTTTTTTCTAAATATATGGATAACAGCATGTTCTTTTCTACATATATGGATAACAGCAGATTTTAGCGTTGACTGCTTTTACAAGCAGTCAACGCTAAAAATATATGGTCGACCTTCGCTGATCGCCAAATTTCATCGTATTGGCAAACGCCATAGATACACCATAGTAACTCATGTAATGCTAACAATTGAGGACATGAATTGAGCTATAGTTCTTAAACTTGAATTAGCTCTGGCGCATTTAGTATCAATTAAACAAACAATCAATCGATCAATCAGTGGGTCAATTTATTTCTAAAGCTTTGTTTTTTTAATGTACATTACAACAACGCTCCACCAAAAATTTTGTTCAGATGGGCCTTGAAATCCGTTCTAAACGTGGTAATAAATAAGTAGTTCTCCAGAGAAGAAGGACGAAAGTTCAAAAAAAAAGTTAGAGAAAGAGAGTAAAAAAAAGAGTGTTTAACAGAAGTTAAAAAAATAGCGAGAACATGTTATGTGTTTTTACAAATGTTAGACCGAAACTTATTTTACATTATTTGATCGTTTCAATTACTAGAGATCAAAAATGTCGGAATTTCCATTATTAAATATATTGGTCTAAAGACAGATTTTTGAATTACATTGAAATTGGTCAAAAAGTGTTTATGGAAAATAGAGAACTGAAAGCGCATTGAAAGTTTGCACCGATGCGTTCGAGGACGTGTTTAAGTCATGGATTTGATATTTATACTTATATCCATGGTGAAAGTATTGTAAATATATGATTTAAAACATAAATATATATAAAAATTATGCTTTAAATTATTATTATTATTTAAAACATAATTTTAATTCATCTTTAAAATTAAACTTATGTTTTAAATTATTATTACTAAATCAAAAAGATGTGTTCTTTTTGAACGTAAAATTATTTTGGCTTGTTATAAAGTTTATGTATTCATTGTTCTTTTACCATTACTCTTCAATCAATCAATTCAATCAATCAATTAGCTTATAAAGCGCTATTTCCGCGATGTTCAACAGCGCTCCTCAATGAATTTTGAAAACAGATGGGTCTTGAGATCCGCTCTGAACTTCGCAAGTGATGGAGAAATAGTTAGAGAAGTAGGTAGAGAGTTCCAGAGAAAAGGACCAGAAAAAGCAAAAGCAGATTTGGCAAAAGAGTGTTTAACACGAGTTAAGAAAAAGCGAGAAGAAGAAGACGATCGTAAACCGGGGCGTTTAGGTTCAATTAATATATCTGATAAGTACTTAGGAAATAATTTAGATTGAGACTTATACATGAACGTGCAAATTTTAAAAATTATTCTATATTTTATAGGTAGCCAGTGCAAGAGAACAAGATATGGAGATATATGAGAAAAGAAAGGGGCACGAGCAACAAGACGAGCAGCAGAGTTAAAAGCTTTACTTAAAGGATAGAGTATAGAGTCAGGAAGACCATAGTAGAGCGAGTTACAATAATCAATCCTAGATAAGACTAACGAAGTAACTTCTTCAAAAACGTCTTTTGTGGTATATAAATATGTATATACGATCTTCTTATGTAATACGGCCAGGTTAACAAAAACTAAAACTTAAAGTAAAAGAAATAAATAGTAAAGAAAGGAACATAAACATATTTAACATTTGAACATTTAACTTTTGATTTAATGATAATATTACTAGAAAGATTTCTTAACCTAACTCTAGACTAAGTCTAACACTAACTAAATTTATTAATTATTTTTATTTAGTGTCATCTGTCATGTTAGTAATTAGTTAATTTTCTACTGAAACGAAGGTAATGTTCGCGACGGTTTTGGTGTATCTAACAGGCGGAACCAATATTGTCAAATTGGCTGAACAGTACAAAGGTAATGTTCGCGACGGTTTTGGTGCATCTAACTATCGGAACCAATATTGTCAAATTGGCTGAACAGTTTGAACTAATATATTTTCGTTTAATAATATTACACGGAATAATTAAAAATTTAATTTTATTATATAAGCATCTGCGCCTCGTTAATTTTTGGAAACGATACAATATCGGCTACGATGAAGCGTATCTAACAGGCGGACTCAATCATGTCAAATCGGCTGAACGGTTTGATCTAATAAATTTTCGTTTAATGAAAATACACGGAATTATTAAAAATTAATTTTGTTACATAAGAATTTGCGTCTCGTTATTATTTTGAAAACGATACATAACAATACGATAACAAGATATTGAAGACTATATATTGATATAATAAAATCATGTGTACAAGTATGTGCACAAATTGTATGATGATTTTTCAGTTTTTGAAAGATAGTATTTGAACATCGCGCAATAACAATGACGCTTGGCACATTTACAGTCTGCCCTTAGTTGTTTTCCCGCCAACTCCGCTTTACAAAATGTACTGTATTAAAACAGAAAAAAGTTAAAGGTCAATTACACTCTTCCAAAGTTCAGAGGATTCAACAGAGTGCAAAACATCGTAAATGAAAATCGTGCTAAACGTCACATTACACACGAAGCATATGATACGCGGGGATATTTTTGTCACATTCGAACCCGGCTACTGCGAAACAGCCCCAGGCGACCTTAACCATTAGACTATCACGCCGCCCAGTCATTTCGCCCAGAAAACAGCCATTCAATTGAAAAATTAAAGAAAAGTTTGTTTTGTTCGTAGTTTTTATTTGATACGAGACTTTTTGGAGAATGTCTCGTTTTAATAACGATACGATATTTTTAGAGTCTTTATTAAACCAAAGTCATTCAATTGGAAAAAATTAAATAAGTTTTAATATTTTATAACACTTTATTTTTTTACAATGTGCACTTTTACCATTTCCACACATTGAAATAATTGTACGAGACGAAAATTGTGTCTTTTATTTTTTATTTCGATATTATAGACTTCCCTAAAAATGTCTTGTTTAAATAACGATAGGAGATCTCTGGTATTGTTATTAAAGGATAGTTACGAGATTTTTCGTATCGTTTTATAACGATACGAGATATTTTTTTACCGTTATTATTATTAAATCTCTGTCGATTGGTAACGAAAATAACGGTTCGAAACGCAGGCGCATAGTATAAGATTCTATATATTATTTTTTTGACATAATACAATTTAAAAATTGTACAGTATATTATCGAATATTTTAAAATTGTGTTATACTTTGATTTATAAATAAATTTTTATGAACTCGGTGAATTAAACAGGAACTGCAAAGAAGTATTGGACTTAATTATGGAAGTTTTTGGTCCTTGTTATTATCTCGCAAACAACCTAAGTGCACCACAGTTTTGAAGTTTCCCGTATCTGATGTGTTACAACGTCATTCCTGCTTTTGCTTGTAGTATAGTTTATAATTTGATTAACACAAAATGGCAATACCAGAATAGAATACCGTGATTGTACTTTTTGGACTTTTTTAAATTTTAGATGTTTTTCAGATTATGTTTTGAAACGGAATAAAATTAAAAAAAATATTTTTAAAATTTTTCTGCATGTTTAAACTCTAGTGTTACTTTCGAAAGAAATGTTCATGTTTTAATTCTTGTGTTTTAATTCGCGGCATTTTTTTCTTTTTTTAAACGAATTATTTGCTACAAATTTTTGTACCATATCCCCGTTTTTTGTTGGCTTTTCTAAAAAGAATTACACTTATACTAATATAAATTGTTTTAATTTTACACGTAGTGGTAGTTGATAACTCAACTTCCTTCATTGTTTTTTGGCCCAAGGTGACATAAAAATTACATCTCAAAACGGACCGGATTAGCGTCGATCCAGATGTTTATGTTTCGGCATTATATATTAAATACTGTCAGTAAAACAGCACGTTCAATCCAGGACGTTGCTCGTCAATAGTTTTATTTTTCTGATGCTGCGTCATATCAGAATTTGTCAAATGGAGGCATTTGTCCATTGTTAACAGCTCAACGTAATCGACAAATTTTTAATGTTATTTTGGAACAGGAAATAGCGAAAGAGTAGTCCTGTTATTTCAAATCAGTTAAACCTGAAAACGACGAAACCAAGTATTCATTTGTCATAACTATGGCGTGATGGCTCAATGGTTAAAGGCGCCTGGTCTTGCTATTGCATTGACTGGGTTCGAATACAAAGAAATCCCCGCCTATCTTATGCAATGTGTATGATACGTAGTTTGCACGCGTATTCATATACGCTGTGTGTTTGTTGTTGAAACCTCTGAAGCAAACGCAAAAGAGAGAGAAACCTTTACGGTGAATATTTAATAACTTTCTTTTTCGTTGTAATGATATTTGATGCTAACAACATTCAACCCCAACCTGTGTATCAATCAACTTCGATATTGGGGTTTGTTCATGACATTTGTTTGTTACATTTTGAAACCGCAATTTTTTTTAACGTTAAATAAAAAAGGTTATAAATGTTTTAGTAAGTGGGTAATTAAGTCATACCACACACACAAACACATTTATATAAAAAAAATGGATATATAGGTACATATATAATATATATATACAAAGATATATTAAACAACAATGCATACTTTTTTATAAACTTTTTATTACAAATAAAAACGTTAAAAATTTATGTCGTGCACTTTAGAGAATAAATGATGTTTCTCTTGAAGTTCATCATTCCACGTTCATTTAGGTGGATGCCGTCAGGTCCTATATTATTACCTCCTCCCACTCTGTCAAGCTTCCAGAAATGAACAATGTTAGACTGGAATTGTTTCAATGAAACATTTAGTTTATCAACTTTCCATTTCTGAACGTCTTTTCTATAAACCAGGCTTAATATGATTATTCGGCGCGGTCTAATTTTGTTCTCTAACAGTCTGAGTAAGGATTCATATCTCGCGGCCACGAGTTCCGGGGTTTCAGTCGTCAAATCATTGCCTGGTATTTAATTTTAATTACTAAAAATTAAACAAAACTGTTATTATATTAAAAGAATAATGAACCAACATTAAACTATTTATTAAACAAATGAATCAACCTCCGATGTAAAGGATTATTGTTTCAATAAGAATGGTATGCTTCCGGAAGAAGTTAATCAATCCTCCGATCCTCCCACCAGGCTTTCCTTTTAATATGACACGTTTATTACCGTGGGTAATAACGTCATTTTTCATTTAAAAAAAAAATTCCATTCTACGCACATAACTGTCGCCAAACAACGAAATAGACATTGCTCGAACAGTTTTATAAATTTAACCTTGACAGCAAGTAACAAAATGGCCAACATAGAAGTGAAAAACGTGGTTTCTTAACATGGAAATTGAAATGTAATTAAACGTGTGTAATTGAACTGAAACATATATAATGTCAATAATTGTTATACACACAAATTATTTAATACACATAATTACGGCAAGAAAAAACAATTATATATAATAAGAACAAAAATAGATCTAAATTCATAATTTCATAATTTGGTAACAAAAATTATCAATAAGTGAATTTAAAATTTGTTGCGTAGAAGTTCGCTTTTATACAGAGTTCTTTTTCAGCGCTTGTTTGCTAGGCGGCTTTTTCAAAACAATTTTTGAAACTAGTTTTCTTACAATTGCGAGTTTTGCGATATGGATTTTTTTATTTAAAAATTCGTGAGTTACGTCCAGAAAAGTGGCATAGACAGAGAAAAGTTAGGTAATCAGGTAGGCAAAGTGGTTTTTCCAGAAATATTTATTTATAGTCAACAGTTTAAAGAGACTCATAAGCTCCACCCACGGTGCAACTAATAAACTAAATACAGCCTGCATGTTCGTTGGTTAGCGACAGTATAATGTAAACAGCCGAAATACTAAAAAAAGGAAAACTTTTTTGAGTAATTATTTTTAAAATGTTATTGAATTTAAAAAAAATAAATAAAATGTAAAACGCTTGACAATGCAATCTACCCTTAAACGATTTTGAATCAGAATATAACCTGTATTTTATGCTTTGTACCATATAATTAGAATAAATATACGGCCTTCGCTCATTTTTGACGGTCGAACAAGGAGCTTACTTCCGGAGGAAAATTGGAGGGTGATTTTTTTATCGCCCAAGTCAAAAGTTACGATCGTATATTTACTAATTTCGGAATATTGCTTTTATTTAAAATTTCAAAATGTTTTAAAAGGTGATACTAGATGCTGTTTTGGGATAGATATTGCTGTATGACGGTTAAGTATCTTTTTGCATTTTAAATAAAAAAAATTTTTTGTGAACCACCAACAACACAACAACACTAAACGACGACTAATTAGTAATTAAATTACTAAACTCTAATAATTAAACTAAAACTAATCTCTACTGATTCTAATTACTAATTGAAATAAATAACAGATAACACTAACGAACATTAACAGATTAGACTACTAGAAACTACCAACCACTACACTAATACATACTACTACTACACTAACGACTAACAGCACTTGTTCCTAAGATCCTAAATTCTATTGCTTGATTGGTTTTAAAATTTTTATTTACAATGCTTAGGTCTGGGAATAAAAAATATACTAAATTAAATAAATATATTAAACAACTTACCAATCAATTTTATAAAATAAACAATTTTGTAATTTGTTCAATTCAAGCTTCAAACTCCCCAAGCTAACTTGCAATTTAATTAAAATTTATTAATTATGAGTGATTCAAACTAAATTTTTTTTTATTTAATGTTTTACAAAATATTCCTCATTCTTAAATTGTAGTACATGTTGTTATTAAATTTATTAAAGATAATGTGTGATCCCAGTGATTCATCAATCCATGACTTGTTAGATCATGATCATTCAGTTTTAAAGAATCACCATAACCAATGAGGTTTGTAAAAATTGTACTTTTAATTTATTATATTTTATGCACTTAGAATGTTGTGTTATTAATTATTATCATTAATTTATTAAATGCTGTGCATACCTATGGCAAGTAAATAAAATAATTAAGCATAAAAATAGCCACAATTAAATTAATTTATATAGGCATGAGTATAATTTGGATAATAATAATTAAAAATATTGGTATCATTGAAAATGGATAAAGTCATAAATAAAAAAATAAATCATAAATTGCTAAAAATAATAGTTCCAGTAAGATTTTGCCTTACACCTACATCTTTTTTTCATTCTTATATTATAATAAATGTTTGTTATCAAATATATCAAGGATTGATTTCTCAATCCATGACTAGATTGAATGTCATGACCCTACAGTTCCAGAGGATCCCCATCACCATTAGTCAATAAGGTTTGTAGAAATCATCCCAGGCATACCATCAATGTTTTGTAGCCACCTTTTAATGTAGTGTTAATAAAATGACATTGAGAATAGTTATTTAAAACAATCTTATTAAAATTATTGAACAGGTATGACAAGATTACTTTCTTAATGTCCTAGTGTGAGGAAGATATAAGCCATTTGTCCAAAGATAATCATATGCCTTATGCCCATACAAATGCAGTGCCAACGTGAATGATTTTTGATCAGAGTCATATGTTCTAATTTTTTTAAACTTTTCCAGAAATTTTTCTGTTAATTTATTTGTTACATTAAATACTTGATGTGTATTTCATATCAAAACTTGATTATGCCAATTTAGTTAACTTGTTAAACATTAATATAAAATTGACTCTACTTGTAATGGTGATTGGTATGATAATGATGATCCCAGTCCTAAACAGGGTTTATTATTCACAATGTCATTATGACCTTTCTAAGTTTTAATAAAATACATGGAATATTGGTGAATGCATTTTATATTTTTTGTATAGATAAGAATGTTGCAATGTACAATGATGATGTAAATTGCTTCCTTGTGTAACTGATGACATATAAATATAACTAACTTGAAAACATGGGAATGCTTTCTTCAGCATTACCTTCCTTTCTCCATCATAACCCTTATAATCTTTATTACAGAAATGGTCACTGCATATTCTTGCATTTTTTGATGGAAGCCATTTGAAATCATTTATTTCCTGTCTGATGCACTTAATCCAATCGTTTTGCATTTTTACATTTTGAGGAAATCTGAAATTTTATAAACTGTTACAGAAACTTGTGCATTTCTTAAGTATTGCTTTTAATAATAAAATGGTAATCCATGATAGCATTATAAATTATAATAGTCTATAAAATAAAATATATGTTATTGTAAAACAAAATAGTTCTATTCAACGAGTATAGGGATATTGTTACATTTATTTTAGTGTGAAGTTAATTTGAAAATAAACCTGTGAAAAGATGCATCAGAAATTTTCTCATTTCTATTTATTATTAATGCAATTTTTAATGCAACAGGTAGGCATGTTTGTGTATAGCTACGAAAATGAAAATTTACTTAAAAACTAAATTATTGTATCTGACACGAAAATTAGTACAGAAACAAAAACGAAAGAATAAATGACAATATAAAAATTTAAACATTGATTGATAGAGTTTTTTCTAATTATATGGTATGGGCAATTCGTTGCGAAATCGTTGGAGGAAATGGTGTCAACAGTAGTTATTTTACTGCATGGTGGTTAATCAGCCGGTATAAAGGTTATATTCAATTCCTATCAAATAAATTTGACAAAATATACACAGGCAGAACTAAATAAAGAAATAGACATGTAGTTATAATACATTTATAATGTTGTATTTACACATTCAAATTGTACAATTATGTTATGGTGTAGTCTCAAATTATTTTAAATTTTCTCAGAAAATTTTAAACGTTTTACTACACTATATATACTGGTTATTTTTATCAACAATTTAAAAATTTTATCAATAATTAAAAAAAAAATTCAAATTGATTTCATTGCGATATCACTATGATTTTTGTGACCTGACTGATTAAAAAGCATCAAAGAAAGTTAAAATAGGATGGAGAATTTGTTATATTGGGATATTCGTTTAAAAAGCGAGCAAAATTTTAATATAAAAGCGCTTATAAATCTATGCATATTGGCTCAGCTTGGCTTGGCTCGGCTTGGAATCGGATGTTAAGCAAGGTGTGGTTTTAAACTATTTTGAATTCTCCCCGAAAAATTTGAACTGCGTGCGTACATATATAGTAATGGCTACTGTTGTTTTTTTATAATGAATTTATGCATATTGGCTCAGCTTGGCTTGGCTCGGCTTGGAATTGGATGTTAAGCAAGGTGTGGTCTCAAACAATTTTGAATTCTCCCCGAAAAATTTGAACTGCGTGCTTACATATATAGCACTGATTACTGTTGCTTTTATAATGAATTTTTATTATATATATATATATATATAAAGTGACTGGAATCCATGTATACAAATAATTAAATTATATTATATTAGATTATGTTTATATGAAAAGCAATATAGCAGATTCAACCAGCCAACCAGAAAGTTTCGAAGGCGTTCGTTCGATGACTTCAATTTAGTATGGTTAGCATTTTGGTTAAGACTGTATAATAGTGTAGTACATACATTAAATAAGTTTTTTATTGATGTGAATGATTGAAATGATGAAAATGTATGGTTGAAACGAGTATAAATAGAAGCTGAAAAAACGTTGAAATCAGATCAGGCGTTTCTGCCTCGCTCGAGTCGGAGTGCCTGATCTCATTTTTTTATATTTATATTTTTTTAATTAATTTATTTTTATTTAATTTTATTTTATATAGAGTTATATAGAGTTTGCATGTCTGTGGTTTATGTGTTTGTATATTGTATTTTTTTATATTTTAGGTGGGTTCTTTAGCGGTTGCTCATACATACATACATACATCATGTTTGTTTGTGTAGAAGTATTTTATGTTCTATTTTACTCCTTTTTCTCTTTCTTCATAAGTCTTGAGTTAAGTTAATGAAGCATAGGTAGGTGAGGTAAAAATTAATTTATTATATAGGTAGGCTAGGGCATAAGGTAGTTTAGTTACATAGGTAGGTTAGGGACTCCTATTCTTTTACTCTACTTGGTGGTGTAATTTTTGTTTTGTGTTTTTTTTTGTTTTGTTTCACATCATACATTCAGCAGGTACGCGGTGGTTCCTGGTTTTAGTGGGATTTTTATTGATTGAACGTAGTATGTTACTACCACATACTACCACATGTTACTTTAATTTTAACATGTGGTAGTATGCATGGTTATATAGAGTTATATAGAGTTATATAGAGTTATATAGAGTTATATAGAGTTATATAGAGTTATATAGAGTTATATAGAGTTATATAGAGTTATATAGAGTTATATAGAGTTATATAGAGTTATATAGAGTTATATAGAGTTATATAGAGTTATATAGAGTTATATAGAGTTATATAGAGTTATATAGAGTTATATAGAGTTATATAGAGTTATATAGAGTTATATAGAGTTATATAGAGTTATATAGAGTTATATAGAGTTATATAGAGTTATATAGAGTTATATAGAGTTATATAGAGTTATATAGAGTTATATAGAGTTATATAGAGTTATATAGAGTTATATAGAGTTATATAGAGTTATATAGAGTTATATAGAGTTATATAGAGTTATATAGAGCATAAATCCTATATTGATACCGTTCTTTGAGGTTCTTTTCTTTGCCGACCGGTCGGCTTCTTTGCGTTTCTCTATTTTCATTTAAATTAATTAAATAAATAAGATTTGTCCATTCATCTAGGTTCATTCAGGTTCATTCATTCAGGTTATAGCTTCCAGAGGAGTTCGTCGTGGAGGATTAGAATGGTTGTGATGTCACCCTACGTTCAACCTTAACCCTAACTTTCGACTCAACGGTTTCTTAACGGTTTCTTTTTTTGCCAGTTTGCTGTCTTTTCCGGCTGGTGGATTTCACCGCGTCTCGTTTCTCTATTTTCATTTAAATTAATTAATTAAATAGGATTTTTTCATTTCATTCAGGTTGAAGCTTCCAGAGGAGTTCATCATGGAAGATGTCAGGCTATGTTCGTTCATTCAGTGGCAAAGAATACCTGCCTGACTGGGATACGTTTTCTTCTTTTTTTCTGTAATTTAACATTAAGTAGGAATGCTCACACGCACACACACGCACACACAATTACATTAAGTAGCTATATAGGTAGGTTAGACAGGCCTAATTTTAATTGTAGGTAGGATAGATAGGGAGCAGCCAACACTAATGTAGTTTAATAGGTAGGCAGCGTAAGTTTATCTCTTCTATTTTATCTTGCACCCACATTACACGCACCAGCGTATTACACACACACACACACAAATACATACATAAACACATATGTTAGTATTTGAGCGTAATTTTATTTTCATTACACATTCTAATTTATTATTACTAAGGTTGAGAGTAATTTAATTTCATAGGTAGTTAAGAGCAATAATGTAATTCTAGGAAAAATCTTGTAATGTAAATTAAAACGCTGTAAGTGTATCGATAGGTAGGTTAATTGTTAAGTTTTACATTATCATTATTAAGTTGGAGCCCAAGGCATTACGTAGGTGGTGGGGTGGGTGCCGAAAGGCCAATGAATTGGGCTCTTGAGTTTTGTAATTTTAGGTAAGCTAGGACCGTAATGTAATGAATAGGAAGGTTAAGGCTACGTTGTAACACATACTCATTAATAGATTTGGGGTTTAAGTTTTATATTATTATTACTAAGTTGGAGCCCAAGGCATTACGTAGGTGGTGGGGTGGGTGCCGAAAGGCCAATGAATTGGGCTCTTGAGTTTTGTAATTTTAGGTAAGCTAGGGCTTAATTGTAATGAATAGGTAAGTTGAGGGTACGATAGCCGATAGACTCTGAATTTCGAAGTCTCTTGTCAGAGGTAAGCCTTGGCGGCCAGTGGTGAACCGGCAATGGTTTACTATCCGGACGGCAATGGTTTACTATCTGCACGGTAATGATTTACTATGCGGCATGGCCATAGTCTACTACCCGCACGGCTTCCGGACGGCAAATGGTTTACTATCCGCAAGGCAGTAGTCTACTATCCGCACGGCAATGGTTTACTATCCGGTGCCCTGGCTGTCGGTGAACCTCTGTGCAAGGAGGGAGAATGAAGGGGAACTTTCGACTATCGTACCATTAACATTTATTATAGATTAGTTAAGGTAATTGAATAGGTAGATAGGATTATTTTTATTAAGCAATTTAAGATGCAGGCACCGCTAAGCTTTCTAATGAGAATTTTCTCTTTCTCCATTCCACGGGCTGTGTTTCAACAACAATCTCGAGGAGGACTGGCACCAGTTTTGGAGGACAACGCAGGAAACGGAAGGCACTCATCATTTTGCCTTTGTTGAATGGACGACGGTAAGTTTTTTTTACATTTTACTCTCTTTATTATTTTCAAATATTATTTATTTGCCATTATTTCCATTTTATAATTTTTTGCTTCTAAGATTCTAACATTCATTTACTACTAAGCTAATAAAAATAACTTGTCTACAGACTGATGAGAGGTGGGCAGTGGTGGGCGTCAGCACGTTTCAGATGGTGGTCTCATGATGATCGTTCCGATAACAACTCGAAGAAAACAACAACGACGATTTTTGAAGTATGGTTTAGTTTCGTTGTTTTTATTTTTTTCATTCATTCATTTTGTCACACAATCTTTCATTCATCCATTAATTGACTCATTCTATTCATTCATTGAATCAGAGATTGGTTAATTAATTCATTCAATCACTCAATCATTCGCTCAATCATTTATTCGGCTGTTCATTAGTTTTAACATTCATTTACTACTAAGCCAATAAAAAAAATTTGTCTACAGAATGATCAGAGGTTGGTTGTGGTAGGAGTCAGCACGTTTCATGATGGTAATCTCATGGTAAGATAAGTTGCTTACTTTTTTTCAATGGCTTGTTTTTTATTTTAAAAAATTAACTTTTTCTTTCAATTTTGTTTTTCAGTATCCGGTAAAATTCATTTCCTCGGTGCGTGTCAGATGATGGTCGGTGCAATGGAGGTTCGTCCGTAGTGGGTGAAGAAGTTTCTGGAGGGTACGCGCGCGCACATTTACATACACGCACACACATAAATACAACACACACATACACAACATCCATTCATTCGGTGTCGTTGTTATGTTTCTCTTCAACTTTCTATTTTCTTTACCGGACTTAATTTAATTCATAGGTAAGTTAGGTATTGAGATGAGTTGAACAACTGTAGGTAGGCTAGGGCTTAACATTAGTTAAAAAGTTTCAAGTAAAATATTAACATTAACATAAATTAAAAGCTTCAAGTAAAATTAAAACGTTAAAATATGTAAAATAAATGAGTTGAGTTATCATTACAAGTAAGCTAGGGCCCTGAGAGTAATTTAATTGTAGGTAGGTGACTGACTACTATTCTTGCGACTTTTTAATATTTTTTTTGTGGTGTGTTTTCGCTTCTTAGCACCACACAACACCAACAAAACAAACTACAATTTTTTTTGTCGTCGCCTTAAATTTTACCATTTTTGAACAATCTTTTGAATAATGTCTATTTATTTATTTGTAAAATGTTGACTGGTTTCTAGTTTCTTATTTTGGTTATATAATTTTTGGATATTTCCTGATTTACTTTGTATATATGCATGCATGAATAATTTCTGTTTGGTATGTTGATTTAGTCATTATGATATGCTGTGAACTGTCCTTACTAAATATTCATGTTTCGTGATAATTATTTTTTATCGATCGATATTTTGTTATTTTTGTTTGTTTAAAATCTGAACTTTTTAAAAAATTGACATTTAACAAATTTTAATTTCGTCACTTTTCATCTTTTGATGATGTCAAATAAAAGCAACTGTTGTGTTTTTCTTTTCTTACTAAAATCTCGGTAATCTTCAGTAAGCCACTGTTTTTCACCTGACAAAAGCAATTTCTATATTTATATTGACAAAAATAATTGGGATATGAATATGTTGATTTATTTAAAGCATTATATGTACAAAAAAGTGCTACCGTAAGAGTTCTATGAAACCCTGTAAGCCACTGCTGTAAGCCAACGTATGATTTTTCAGCAGCCAGTTTCTTATGAGCACCAGCAGAATGTAAAATATTCATTGAATATAATGAAGATAGTTGTTCAAATAACAATTTTGATTTATTTAGGCCGTTTATTTCATAAGCAAACCAATTTTTAACATGATCGAATAGTGTAAAAAAAAAGGGTGACTATAGCTCAATCCTACTAAGCCAACCTTCGGCTTCAGTAAGTCACCGGATTTCACCGGACCAAAAGCAATTTTTATATTCAAATTAACAAAAATAATTTAATAATACATAATTCTATTAATCATTATTAAAATTAAATAGAATTACTACAATGTTTTAAGCATATTAAATCAAGTAAATATCTCATTTAGCTTGCTCGTTAAAATCCATGCAATTTCGTAAGCCAACAATCCAAACACGACAAATAGCCCGACCGATAGATCGAATTGATCGATTAGTCCTATTATTCTAGTTATGTGGTTTGGAGCAAGGGGAGACATTACTGAAAATAATTAAAAGTTGAAAAAATTGAGGTTCTTTGCATATCTCTGCTTCAACCCATAAGAAGGTGTTGTATGCTGGTAAATAGGCCTCCCTTAGCTTTGTACCCGTTGAGAAATGTTTTAGTTCAATTTCTAAAACTAAATAGATCTACCCGCCGGTTATGAAGTAAAAATTTAAAAAAATAAGCGGTTTTTTGAAGAATTTTAATTTTTAAATGTTTGACTTTAAAATTGAAAAACATGAATGAAAAACGTTTAACGAAGAAAAGAATAATTCATACAACATAATGTTATAGTTCAATTTCTAAAACTAAATAGATCTATCCGCCGATTATGAAGTAAAAATCATGGAATTATATAACTGGAAGCGCCCTACCAGCGTTTTAACATTGAAAATTTTTTCCAACGGCAAGTTACCTCTGGAAGTTTCTAAAAATTAATAATTTGTTTTAAAAGTGAAACTATCTTTTTAACAGATACGTTTAAAATTTTGTTATACATTTTGTAATGTATCATATTTTTATAACTTTATAGAAGTTTTGTGGTTTTTCTAGTAAAAATTGGTTTAAAATTTTTATTTTAAACTTTTATTATAAGCTTTTATTATTTAGTTTAACTTTTAGTTGTACCGTGGGAGGAACTTGTGAGTCTCTTTAAACTGTTGACTATAAATAAATATTGCTGGAAAAACCACTTTGCCGTCTCCGAGATTACCGAAAAGTTACTAAAGGTTTACTTTTTTATAACTAAAAAATATATGAAGCCACAAAAATAAATGTTAAACGATAACTTTATAAGTTAGCGATATTGATCTGTACTTTTCCCAATTTTAGTCATCACGATCTTTTTTGCAATTTAAAATGTTTAAATTTCACTTTTTGCTGCGATTGCATTAGTATTTGTTAATTTTTAGCTAAAATAAAAAACATATTTTGTTTTTTTTTGTAAATTTAAATGTTCACGCGTTAAAGAACTATAGTTCAATTACTGTGCAATGCATATTATTCATTAAATTAAACGAATCAACATTTTTATTAAAATACAGTCTAGTTTGGATGAACAGGGTTGGTTTGGTCAAGCTTGCAAGAGCCTAAAGCAGAAAAATAACTTCAGTAATCGAAAGCAGTAAATGCACTATTGAAAATGTAACAAAACTAGTGATAACATTAAAAATATTTCGGTATTTCGGTTTCATCATAGGTAGCCAAACGGCAACCCTCGATCTCGGGGAAAATGTCGTCTAAACGTGTGTTGTTGTTTGTTGTTGTTGAAGAAGAGGTGTACCAAGGCCTCCGCGAAAAAGATGCACCATCAACTGAGCGTATCTGCTTCGCGGTAGAAAATGCCATTTCGCCCTGCATTGCTATCACAAATAGTAAACGCGAGAATCGTTCGCGTTACATTATTTATCTCAAATGTAAATTTGAGTTGTGCAGATTATTTAAGGTAAATATAAGTCATAACAAAATTGATATTTATACATCGTCTACCAATTATAACCATAATGGAAAATTAGTAAGACAACTAAGAGGCCAACGTAGAAAAAACTTGTATGAACAGTTAATATTGCAACATCCGTCTGTTTTACGTGAAAAATTTATAAGATCCTCCAATGCTGCATTAATAAAACAGGGGAATCTACAAAATAATCATTCGTTGGGGGTATTTAAAAATGTGAGATGTGAGGCTATGGCTGTAGGCGATAAGGCAACGATTGATCTAATAGAACGTCAAAAATTTCAAAAAACGGATGAAATTTATATACAAGCAGTTTCAGCCATTCCATTTTATGCCATTTTTTTTCCGACAACCAAATTGAAGTTATTTTTAGATTAGGTCAGACAGACTTACCAACAATACATTTAGATTCAACGGGGTCTGTGGTTCGTCGTCTTCATAGCAAACAAACTATATATCTATACAGCGCCGTAGTAGGTCTTGATGCGGGTTACGCTCAAATTTTTGATTTTATAAGCGATCGCCATGACAGCTTCAGTTGCTTATCATTTGATAAATTTTAAAAGATACGTCATAAAAAAGGTAAACGCCTGGCCAATTTTTATGAACGTAGTTACAGACCATTCAACGGCAATGATAAATGCCGTTTTAACTGGTTGGATTGGAGTTGATTTGAGAGGTTACCTGGCAATGGCATTTAAATGGTGTATTAGCGAATGTGTCCCAAAAAATCAAATAATGATAAAGCTTTGCTGCGCGCACTTTTTTAAAAACATAGTTCGATTTGTCAAAAAAAATTTTAGTACAAAAGAGGTTGTTAAATTTTATATAAATGCCTTTAGCGTAATATTGCAAGCCAAAAGTTATAGACGCATGATAAATTTAATTACTTCATTCTTTCATATTACATGTTCGTTAAAAAAAACTCCATCTTTAAATAGTCATTTTGATGAGTTTCATGAATCAACAATCAATGAAGTAAGTCATTACGATCTAATTGCACACGTTTACGATGATGACGATAATGAAGTTAATGAATTGGAGACAATTCACGAAAGTAGCCCATTTTATCGAAAAGGCTTACAAATTCTTGAACATGTTAACGACCAATTGCGTTTGGTGAACGATGAACAGACGGAGTCAAACGAATATTGTAATAAAACTCTCGCGAAACTTGTTTTAAAAAAATATATTTCGATTTTGCCTCTTTGGACAGTTCTTTTGAATAAAAACGGGGAACGAACAAGCAATAGCAAAGTTGAAAATTGTTTTAGGTTTATTAAACACCAATTGCTAAATGGATCGACAAATTTAAAAATAGGTCGTTTTGCGGAGTTGTTAAAAAACCATGTTGATGAGCGTACGAAAGAAATTCTACTGCAAATACCCGCTTCTCGTAAAAAAAAATAAAAACAGTGGTAAAAGAATGTGAGGAAAATTATTGGGGAAAATTATAAACCTTTCAAAAGTTATTTCAACAGCATAGTTACCGTTAAAATACCCACAATAATTTGCAGCAATGATCAAAGTGCAAATGGCCACAGCAACATCTGTATAACAAATTCCAACATTCCGAGCAACAAATGCTATTACGAGCAAATAGTCAGTAGAAATTGTTACGTTGCCAAAAAAAGAAATGATAGGTTGTTGCTTTCGGATTTTCAGACTGTTATTGGAGAAAAATGGGTAAGTAGCGTTCTTTTAGATTATTTGTCTCACTGGTTTACAAATTCAATCTATATACCTTGTGACTTGTCCACTACTGTAATGTTTAAAAATTTTACTTGTTCTAGCCCCATCTTCCAATATTCTTTTAATGCTAATTACATATTTTTCCCACTCGTCGTCAACAACAATCATTACTGTTTAATAACTGTAGATAATAATCTAAAATTATTTTTCTATAACCCTCTTGGATCATCTATTTTGCAAATCAAACAATTTGAAAAAAGATTTAAACGTATGTCCCAAAGAATTTACAAACAATCATGGGAAAATTTCGACTTTGAAGCGCATAATGAACTGCCAAAGCAGATGGATGGCCACAACTGTGGAATTTTCATCTACATGGTCATGGACACGTTAGATGAAAGCAAACCAATTGGAAACGAATTTGATCCAATAAGATGTAGATTAAAAATATTTGATGATGTGATTGCTAATTCCGATAACATGATAAATGAATGTTTATTTTGTTGTAATGAAAGCGCTGATGAGTTGTGGATTCAGTGTCAAAACTGTTTCCGCTGGGTTCATAGAAAATGTACCCTCATCACATGCAGTGATTGGACTAAAGTGTTGTATAATTGTAATATTTGTCGGTCTCTACTTGGTCAAATATAATTGACAATTGAATGAGCCTGCTTCAGGCAGCTCTCTAAGTAGGTTCCTTTTTTTAATTGAATGAGCCTGCTTCAGGCAGCTCTCTAGGTAGGTTCCTTTTTTTAATTGAATGAGCCTGCTTCAGGCCTCTCTCTAGCTAGGTTGCGTTTTTTTTAATTGAATGAGCCTTTTTACATTCAAAAATTAGTTTAATTTAGCTGCTTTAGTTTCATTTAACTAAGCCAGTAAAAATAACGCAGCTCTATAGGTAGGTCTCCTGCAAAAACCGACTCGCACTTCATCGTAGTGCAGGAGTGAACATCTTTTGTCGAAGACTGAAGATGGCTAACGCGAGCGGTGTTTTTATTGAATACCATTTTACGTTACCGATGTCGCAAATTTGAAAATGTATGGGTAACGCGTTCAATCGAATTATTGAGAATGTGTACGAATAAAATTGTCTATTGGAAGATGCAAGTAAAACAGGACGTTCAATCCAGGACGTTACTCGTCGATAGTTTTATTTTTTTTTTGTTATGTTGTTGTTCATATTTAACGGCATTTATGCTCCCAAAGTGGTGCAATTGTTTGCCAAATTAAAAAAAAAAATTTTTTTTTCTCCATGTGGAAAAATAGAAGTTCAGATAATATGAAAAATGTTTATTGCACTGAACGTGGGGAAAGAGAAATACTATGGGAAAAACATTTAAATCATATCGTGGTAGTTACAATCCTTCAGAAATTGTATTGCATTGATAATATTATTGTTATTCTTAAAATTTTCTGAAAGCTCTTTATATATTAAATGTTTATGTCTATGTGTAATTGGGTTTAATTTGTGTCCGCAATATTGACATAATGTTTTATCTGACTTATTTAATATATATCCATGTGTTAATTTTGTGTGGCCAATCATTAGTCTGTTTATTTTAGAGGATACCAATAGGGTGTTAAATATTCTGCATCTCTTTTGTTCGATCAATGGCCTTATTTGTCTTAATTGTGTTATGCAATCATTCCATTCATTT
Source organism: Helobdella robusta (assembly GCF_000326865.2). NCBI lineage: Eukaryota > Metazoa > Annelida > Clitellata > Rhynchobdellida > Glossiphoniidae > Helobdella > Helobdella robusta. The sequence goes on along the minus strand of NW_008703718.1, from coordinate 117,193 downwards.
TGCCATAATGTGTATATATATTTATTTATTATTGATTTAATGTCTGAGTAAATCATTGCTGTATTTAGTATGGGTTCATTGTGGGCTGTTAAAGCTAATTGATCGGCCTTTTCATTGCCAAAAATACCTATGTGACTTGGTATCCAGATTATTTTAATATGGCAGTTATTTTGTACAATGTTATGAATGTGATAATAATTGAAAAAATTTAGTTTTATTTTTATGATTCTGCGTCAAATCAAAATTAGTCAAATGGAGACATTAGTCCATTGTTAAAAGCTCAGCTTAATCGACAAATTTTTACTGTTAATTTGGAACAGGAAATAGCGAAAGGTATAGGCGGAGAAGAGTTACTCAATGTTTTTTAATAACTAAAAATTGTACGAAGCCGCAAAAATAAATGTTACGATAACTATATCTGTTAGCAATATTGATACCTGTAGTGTGCAATTACCAATTCATACACATAACATTATGATTTTCAGCACACACCACACACACACACATATATAGATATCATAATCCGTGGGCAAGTAATACTTGGTAAATATATATATATATATTTATTCATTCGCTTGGGTTTGCACTTTTTTGGTGCCATACGTTTTTTTTTATTATTATAGCGTATTATTATATTTTTTTGTGTTTTCATACATTTAAATTAAAGCTAAAACTTATATTTTATAAATATGCTATATTAATTTGTCGGTCGCAAAAACACTACAGTTTATTATATTTTACCTCGTATATATAGTTAAAATTTATACGCTTGTCAATCTGTACTATTCACATTATAGTCATCTTCATGGTCATCACAAAATTTTTTTCAATTTAAAATGTTTAAATTTCACTTTTTGCTGCAACTGCATTAGTATTTGTTAATTTTTAGCTAAAATAAAAAACATTTTTGTTTTTTTTTTTAAATTTAAATGTTCACGCGTTAAAGAACTATAGTTCAATTACTGTGCAATGCATATTATTCTTTATACGAAATAACATTTTTATTAAATTACAGTCTAATTTGAATGAACAGGATTGGTTTGGCCAAGCTTGCAGGAGCCTAAAACAGAGAAATAATTTCACCAATCGAAAATGTAAAAAACTAGTGATAACAATAAAAAATTGAAATTCACAGATAGACTTATTCTGGAAGAATGAATGCTTTTTAGGGTTAACTGAAAATGGTCCCAAAGGCAACGATGAATCTTTACAAAACCTACAGAGCATAATAACAAGTAACTACAATGCCTTAGAAAGAAAAGAGGTTAGTTGCATGATGTAAACCAACTGCACGGTGCATCTGCTAAGTAGTGCAGTTGAAGAAGAGGTGTACCAAGGTTACCGGTGACGCAAATGTATGGATAACGCGTTCAGACCAATATTTGGGGATGTGCACAAAACGGGAGAAAGTTTTGTTATATATGGTATTTTTGGGAATAAAATTGTCTATTATAAGATGCAAATTTTTTCCAGATGCAAACATGAATGGATTTTTGGCGATTTTTTACCTTTCTCGTTACCGATGACGCATATTTGGAAATGTAGGGTTAACGCGTTCTATCAAACTTTTGAGAATGTGCACAAAACGGGAGATAGTTTTGTTATATATGGTATTTTTGGAAATAAAATTGTCTATTAGAATATGTAAATATTTTCCAGATGCTCACATAAATGGATTTTTGGCGATTTTTTAACTTTCTCGTTACCGATGACGCAAATTTGGAAATGTAGAGTTAACGCGTTCAATCGAATTTTTGAGAATGTGCAGGAAAAGGGAGATAGCTTTGTTATATATGTTATTTTTGGGAATAAAATTGTCTATTAGAATATGCAAATATTTTCCAGATGCACACATAAATGGATTTTTGGCGATTTTTTAACTTTCTCGTTACCGATGACGCAAATTTGGAAATGTAGGGTTAACGCGCTCAATCGAATTTTTGAGAATGTGCACAAAACGGGAGAATGTTTTGTTATATATGGTATTTATATAATTAAAATTGTCTATTAAAAAATTCATATATTTTTCAGATGCATACATAAATAATTTTTTGGCGATTTTTTAACTTTCTCCTTATCGTTGGTATCTTAATATATAGCGATTTTATGATGAAGTTTTTTTTTGTTTTATGCAATTTTTAATCTGAATAAAGTTAAAATGTTATAAATAACAAATAAAAAACAATAATAAATCTTTTTTCATTTCATTAAACCTTTAAATATTTATTATTTAATCGGTTTTTTCATAATCCGCCTTTTACATATGCTATACATGCTTGCATATACAAGTTAAAATTTATAAATAACAAATAAAAAACATTAATAAATCTTTTTTCATTTCATTAAACCTTTAAATATTTATTATTTAATCGGTTTTTTCATAATCCGCCTTACATATACTTAATCGTCGCTGAGTTAAAACCGTCGCGAATATTACCTTCGTTCTACTGAACAGTAAATTATTTCATCTTCATATTTCACTTTCTGAACTTGGAGCAGTCAGAGACAGTTAGTCTATTATTTTCCTCTTCACTTTGCAAATCACAATTAATATTAGGCATTAGCAATGATGTTGGCCATTTCTTTGCTTTCATTGTCATCTTAATTTTTTAATATTTTAAGGTTCAAGTTTTCAAGAGAATTTTTCATTATAATCTATAATGTTTTTGTTTTTATTGTCATAAGTAATTATTTCTCTTTATTGTTACATTATGATTATATTATATATATTATAATTAACTTGATTAGTAATTAGTTTTCTTTCATTGTTCTTTTTACAGAACTTTATTACAGAACTTTTCAAGCTTTGAACATGCTTCACTAGCATGTAATTAATTTTCAGAAGCCTATTTTATTGGTTTAAAAAAAAGGTTTATTCCCCTTACAAGAAGGCAGAAAAAACTAGAACCAAAGTCCTAAAGTAAAAAAAATAGTAAAGAAAAGAACATGAACTTTCAAAATAATAATTTAGATGTAAGTTGATGTTTTGTTGTTTGTGCATACATACATATTTATATTAAATTTATGCATATATTATTTTGATGTATTATCGTATGACTATTTTTGGTTACGAAAGGACTTACATATAAAACGTCAATCAGAACTATGTTAAAAATGCAGTTCTTTTGCTTATTCCTGGTAAAACGTGAGATCGATACTCCTATGATATCGTCCATATTTGCAAACTATCGCAATGTACTTTTAATAAATTGACTCCGCCTGTGTTGAATTGTCTAGCGCTTGATTGTTTATTTATATCAAATTGAAAATAATTTAGATCATTGTTATAATAATAATTCAGATCATTACTTGTCAAATATCAATGGCTTATGGAATGGTTAACAGGGTTAGGGTTAGGGCCTCCATTTTTAACAAAATTTTCAATCATTTCACAAATGATGAAAATTTAACCACTCCATA
>NW_008703718.1:0-113723 GCF_000326865.2 Helobdella robusta | reverse complement strand
ATATTTGCGAAATGATTGAAATTTTGTTAAAAAGGGAGGCCCTAACTCTAACCACTCCATAAGCCATTGATTGTTATCAAAACAGAAATTTACTCATATTTTAACTTTTTTTTATTTAATGTTCACTATTTCAACTATTTGACAAGTAATGATCTAAAATACTTTCCTAATTAAATTATTTTTAATTCTACACGGGCAGAGTCAATTTATTAAAAGTACATTGCGATAGTTTGTAAACATGAATGATACCATAGGAGTACCGATCTCACATTTTACCTATTCCTTAACAAATTTATCATAATTTAATTAGATTTTTATCCTGTCTAAAAGTTTTCTGGCATAAAATTTGTGTTACCACTGCTTCTGTTCTAAACAGGAAATAGTTTATTACAGTCAACTTGTAAAATGTTTCAGTGTATTTGAGACATTATTCAAAATAAAAATTTTTAATAACTGACTAGCTTGCCATGTTTATATGAAATAAAACATTGCTTTTGCGGGAACTCAGAAACATCACATTCTGACCCAACTACATAATGCTTAGAAGTGTTATATAACTTGGTAATACCCTGCTAACATTTATTTATCAACTTATATTCAAAAAGTTCATTGCTTTTCCATTTTAGATTCATCAGAAATATGAATGAATTAATTTCTTTCTTATTTTATAACTTTCAACAGATACCTGGCTTCTATTATGATGAAGAAAAGAAACGATACTTCAAGATTGACAAAAATAAATTCTCTCATACAAAGAGCGTCATTAATAAAGAGCGTCTTTCTTCTTTGCGAACTGAAAAAAAACGTTTATCAGATTTGAAATTGTTTTCTTGTGCTGCAAGGAAAGGTAATACCAATATTAAAAATTTTGTATCTCTACTTGAGAGCAGAAGATATGGCTTTATGTCAACTCCTACACAATTTGTCCACAATGTAAATGAATCAGCTATCTCTTCAATCAACTACTGCTCCAGTAACTCAAAATTGTTGCGACAGTATGATCTTTGCAATTCTACTAAAATTTCATTCAACAAATCTGATGACTCCTTCGTTGTCATTGATAAATATACTGGAAATTTTTATTCTGTAAATATTGATCCAAAAAAGAATAAATCATGGAAAAATGTGCCTAACTACTCTTTAAAGAAACCCAACTTTGATTTAAAAATAATTTCACATCAAAGATTACATTGTAAAGTTCTTGATTTTTCCTGGCTTGATGATGAGAATGTAATAGCATTCGGAGTTTCTTCTGACTTCTCTCCAATTAGTAAATTGATCCTACAAAGCAAACACAGCAACGGCATTAACAATGAGTACATCTTTCCTTACAGAATGTTCGGTGGTGTGGTCGATTCAGATGTTCGTGCTCTTGCATTTAGTCTTCAATCCCGTTTGGTTGTTGCCCCTGTCGAAGAGAGACTCTTCTGTCACAGTCTAAATAACAAGTGGGAATTTCCTTGTTCACCGTATATCTCAATGGACTTTTCCAAAGATGTTTGTTCTGCTTTTTTCTTTTATATATATTTATTTATATTATATATATTTATTATTTATATCTTAATGGTTATATCCCAAAGATGTTTGTTCTGCTTTTTTCTTTTATATATATTTATTAACCTCCTTTAATTTTTAATTTTTTGTAGGGAAATGTTTTGTACATCGGAAGTGAAAGAGGTAAAATCAACTTTTTGGATCTTAAAGCTGGAAAAATATGTAGATTTGTACAACATAATTGTGAAACCGGAAGAGATATGTCTACATCTGTAACAGACATGTACACTTCATGTGATGGCTTTTATTTGTTATTTGGGTCCTCGAAACAGGTTTACTCTTTACCGTTTTTGTTAAGATCATTTGAAAATCATTCTTATCTACATTATTATTATTGTTTTAAAGATTGCCTTGCTAGATATCAGAGTGGGAAAAGTAGTTCTAGACTATGCAGGGATTTCTCGTTCTCACAAATCACAACCAGTTCATGTTGACGCAAATGAGCAATTCGTTTCCTCAGGTTACCTACCAATAATATTCATTTGAATGAAGAATTTATATGATCAATATGAAATTTTTTTATAATTAAGTTGGTTTGTGGACAACTTTTTCATTTCCTGCAATCCTTTTAATATGCGTTTGAGTTTAAAAAAACTAACCACAATTTCTGGGCTGTCTTAATTTTGGGCATTAAGATAAACGATGGTAACATTGTAAGATGATTTACTTACTATCAATATAATCAAACAAGGTAAAAATGCATTTTTAGTGAGTCTCAATTTTCGGAAATTATTATAGTAAAATTAACTTAATTTTAATTAAATGATGCAAATTCAGTTTGTGGTACATTTGTTTGTATAATTAGTACTGTAATGTTTTTTCTTATATATTTTGAATGTTTCTGGTCTCCTAATGTTGCATGAAGGAATATGCAATTGTAAAATAAAATCAAGTATATCAAATTAATGATTTATATCGGCCATTATTGTTAGCTCTGGGCAGAGAATATGTGTTGATGCAAAAAAAGTTATTTTGGCTGTAAAGCGTGCTGAGTTTAATAGTTTCAGTGGATTTCATATACGACAAACTTTCATTTAGAAACTGGTTTGAAACATTGATGTTCTAAAAATGGGTGTATTAAGAGTATGCTAACAATTATTATTTTATAATTTGTTTATAACAATTTACATCAGATGTTTCAAACGGCTTCAGTCTAATTGCAGTCTTTACTCTTTAGATACGTTTCAGACACGTTTTCAACAGTTGTTTCATTTATTACATTTTCTAGCATTCAATCGGACATACGGTCTTTCATGTTTACTTCCGAATATCACTTGCATGATTTTCAGTGTACTAAGCAATTCACGAATTTGCTGTTGTAGCGTTTAGCGTTGGACATATTACTGTTTAAACGACGCACAGCAAAATCGAAAGCGGTTTGCCTTTTTTGTGGTATATATTTTTTCCGCGTTTTCACTATATAATTATGAACGTTGAAGAATTATCGGCGGCGTTAAAACGTGAATACAGCGATATAGTGCTGGCATATCAGTTATTTCGTTGTTCGTTATAAAGAGGTCTGACTATATATATATAGTTATTTGGAGAATCATCTCCATATTGTTGTGAATAGGTAGGTTTCTCATTGTGATATTCGATTGGATGTTATCTGAGAAATAGCCTCAATGGCACATTTTCTAAGCGATTCTTGCATAATATTATTTTTTCTGTAGTAGTGATAATTAATTTATTGATACTTTCAGTTGGATCAGACGGATATACACACATTTGGGACTTCAAGACAGCACGGAAACTTCGCAACATTCCACCACCCTCACCTGTTCACTTGGATGCACCAGCAATTTCTTTCATGCCTAAAAACGAATTACCCGGTCTAATGATGCTGCATCAAAACAATTTTTATGCTTACATTTCTTAACGTGAATAGTTTTTGAACTTTACGTCATTAATGTATGCTGTTAAAGTGTTTTGTATAAACTTGTATATACTTGTATGTTGATGAATAAATTTGTTTTGAAAGCAAAATTGTGTGTATGCGTTGAAAAAAATAAATCTCTTCCAGTTAAAAGTCTTTAAAAGTTTAAATCAATCAATCAATAAAAGTTAGACATCATTCACATTCCTGACTCCAGGGTTGTTAACGCTACTCATACGAAGGAGCGCTACTTGAATGAAAAAAATAGCGACAAAATCGCAACCGCTACTTTCTGTCGAATATATATAATGTCGAATCATATAAAAAGGGTTGTGAAAATATTTTTCATTTAGATCCTCCATTTTGATAGAGATCTAATTTATTGTTAGTGCGTTTAAAATTGAATCGATTGCTTAAAATATTTGCAATATCATTTATATTATTATTTTGGTATTCTAAGTTAAAAAATTTGTTTTATACTGAAAGAGATAGTTTTCAACATTAAAAGCCTGAATTAGAGATGATGGGAATTTTATGGGGATTTGGAATTACCGTTGATTTGAGAATGATGGATTGGAATGAGAAAAATGACTTGGATCAAATAGTTATCTATGCAACTCAACACGTGTTCGTGTGCGTCAACAATGAAGAAAACCACGTGCTAGCAATGGAGCTATAAACAAATTATAATATACGTACACATGTGATCGACACATAGTGCATACGCACACACGTGTGAATGAACAAAGAAAATAACCACGTATGTACGCAATTAATTATGTGGTCGACATATGCACACATATACACACACTCGTGGTCGTTAGAAAATTGACTATAGATGGGAGGTAATTGAAAGTAAATTTTATTTTTCTCCCACCTCTAGTCCAAATTGTTATTATAATTTTGATGTTATAAGTTTAAAAAAAATGTTTCGAACTGAAAGAGATAGTTTTCAACATTGAAAGTCCATTTGTTCAAATTAGAAATAAGCATGGAAACGGGAATCATTTAAATCTAGTATTTTGGAATGGGAATGGAGCTCTCAAGAAATTATAAAATACGTACACATCTACGTATTTTATAAAATTGAATAAAACTACGTGTTGGGGTTAAAACATCGTGCTAAAATTTAATAAAACTACGGATTTTTTCGGAATACAATGGAGAACAAACCACTTAAGCTTCAAAGTAACAAAAAAGAACCAATGCAAGACAATAAACAGTTATAGAATCAAAGTAACGCCATTTAATTTAGGTTTCTTTAATTCGAAGGTTCTTAATAATTACCTGCGATCTAATGAGAAAAATTTTTTGGCTAAAAAGCTTTAAAAGTAGCGCCGCTACTTAAATCGCTACTACTCAATGAATATATATATATATATATGATGTTTGGTTTGCACGCGTATTCATATACGCTGTGTGTGTTTGTCGTTGAAACCTCTGAAGCTAACGCGAAAGAGAGAGTAATCTTTAACCTTTATATATATATATGTATATGTGTATATATATATATATATATATATATGTATATATATGAAAACAATTGCGTTACAGAAAAAAGATCGTATGGCGATTAGCATGTAGCGCTGGAACGTCATTAACATATATGTTAAAGGGTAATTAGCCTACGACGTATATGTTCCAATAACCTATAGCAATCCATCTTTGATACAACACCGCCCCTCGAATAAAATGGTAATGCAAAAGTTGAAAATTGTTCTGGAGGTTAATGTAGATAAAATACATTTTAGTTTTATTTAATTAAAATATATTCAACACTTAATTAACTAAACGTTTTAAAAATATTTTAAAAATATTCTTATTATATGGTAATTGGCTTGTAGTATTACTTTGTAAAGTTTACTTTTCGTTATTGTGCCAAATGTTACCAACTTCATTAGCGAGTCTGTGAAATTGCGGTGTACGTTCTGACTATATTTTTGCGGGAGCATAATTTGAATTGTGATACGAACAACAACATCTTTTGCTCTAAAATTTGCTGAACTTTGTCAACAAAGGTTTTTATTATTATTATTTATTTTTATTTTTTTTAATTTAACATGTGATAACTTGATAAGTTATGTTCTGATATTATATAATTATAATATATATATAATTATAAATTATAAAATAAATAAATTGTTTTTTTTATCATCTTATCTTATAATATAATTCTTATTTAATTTGTGTTATGATTATGATTATCATAATATTTAGCAGGGTTAGTGTTTTTAAATGTTATATTTTTTAATTAATTTATTAATTATTTGTTAATAATATTATTTTACGACTGGTAAACTTATGTATTATATAAAAATGTTTGTTTGAGACAGATGTCTGAAATAAAACTTTCCAATCCACCATCGGATTGCATATCATCATTGTGCTTCAGTCCTACTTCATCCCAGTTCCTGCTTGTTTCCTCATGGGACAACAATGTTCGACTTTACGATGTTAATGAGAATGTTTTGAGGACTCAATATTCTCACACACATGCTGTTTTGGACTGTTGCTTTCAAGTATATTATTTAATATTTCTTATTTAATAGTTTCAAATAACATGTTATGTAGAATTTTTTAATTGAAAATAATTGCAGGATGCTGTAAATGTTTATAGTGGTGGTCTTGACAATACATTGAAACTTTTTAACTGTAATACAAACACAGGCTAGTCGCTTTTATAAAAGAAAGAAGTTTTCATTATTTATTTTTAAATTTTGATGTTTGTCATAATACTGTGTTAATATATATTGCAGATGTTTATAATTGTCATGAATTGCATAAAACTTTAATTTTAGTTTGTTAATGTTAAGCTTTAATATTAGTTTAATATTAGTTAATGGTTTTGAGTTTAGCAACCATGTTGTTTTGTTACATGAGATCAATTCACATGCCCTGGTTGGTTTTTTAATTTGGCAATGTGGTTTAAAAAATTTAGAAGAATTAAATATGGAGGCCCTGAGGAATTCTAAAGTAACACTTTTTGCTAACTATACTGGATTTTGTTTCTTCTTTTGTAAGAATGGCTTTACTCTCTACAATTAGCTTAAACTTCATGAATGATTATGATGTGGACCCCTGATCATATTGCATCATTAAGACTCAGTGATCTCATTAATGAAATGAATTGACATGATGACTACTTTTTTTTATTAACTTATTAAAAATATTTTTCTTCAGAATCTGTTATTGGAACACACGCCGCTCCGATAAAGTGTGTTGAATTCTCTTCTGAACATAATGTTATCATCACAGGTAGTTGGGATTCAAATGTGAAACTTTGGGATCCCAGATCTCCTACTACTGTCACCTCATTGCTTCAGTCAAACAAGGTTTATTTTTTAAAAACGGTTTGATTTTAAAAATTTTTCATTTCATATTGAGGTTGTAGCAGACAGAACAAAGTATTGTTTGCAAAATTAAAATTATATTCTAAATATCCATATCTATAATACAACAGCTTTTTAACCTTCCGGCGTTTTTTATTTTATCCTAACTTATATTTGCATCATCAATTTATTCATGTTAATAGAGGTTAAGCTTTGCATAGTTTTTGGATTTTATAATGTTAGTTAACAATTTAAACATTCAACAAGTGCCATGCACTCTCTCTTCAGCTTGAAAGGCACCTGGAGCCTATATAAGCATTTTGGAGAAATGTGCTTTTAACATTTTTTTCTTTTGACACACTGAGAAACAGTCTTATCTTTGGAAGCAGCCCATGCCTGGAGCAATGCAACAAGGTGATGGGATGTAGCAATAGGGATGTTTAGGAAGTTAGTGAGAATTTATGAAGCGATCTGTTGTTTTTGTAACAAGTAATAAGTCTTTAAAACAGGTCATGATTTTTGTCACCAGGATTTTGATAGTCAATTTACAGTTTTTTAAATAAGGTTAAAGGAAACTGGAAGCTCAAGCAGGATTGAAAGAGCAAGTAGGTTTGTAAAGAAAGAGCTTGTTGTACAGGAGGCTTTACACAAAGGTGAATTGCAATAGTCCAGTCTTCAGAAAATTAAGCATCCACTATAAATAGAAGTTATATCTATACGCAGTTTTATTTTTGATTGCACAGGTTTGGTTGTCATAGCTGCATTATCTTTATTACTCACACAATTTCTTCTAGGTACTTTTGTAGAAATAATGATTTGGCATAAAGGGCATTCACTCAGATGTTATAATTTCAATTGAGTACATTTGACCTTAATGAAAATATTACTTTTGTAGGTTTATACCATGTCACTATGTGGAGATAAACTGATTGTAGGAGCAGCAAAAAGAAAAGTGTTAATCTGGGATCTCAGAAATACTGGCTACGTTGAGCAAAAAAGAGAATCAAGTTTGAGGTATCAAACGAGGTGCATCAAAGCCTTCCCCAACAAACAGGGATACGTTCTTAGTTGCATTGAAGGTATGCATGTTGTCGCCGATACAATTTCTAATGATCTAAATTGACCTAAATGATCTAAATCTAAAATGATTTAAACCAATAGGAAGAGTGGCAGTTGAATACATTGATCATTCTCCTGAGATTCAAAAGAAGAAATATGCCTTCAAATGTCACAGAATCAAAGAGGATGTGGAAAAAATTTATCCTGTCAATGCTCTGGCATTTCATAATATACATAGTACATTTGCAAGTGGAGGATCTGATGGCTTTGTCAACATTTGGGATGGATTCAATAAAAAAAGGCTTTGTCAATTTCACAGGTTCTTGCTTTCATCTGATTGAAGTAAATTGTAAACCGTTGATGAAATATATTTAATTGTTTTATGTCATTCATTCATTCATTCATTTATTCATTCATAATTAATTAATTCAATTAATTAATTTATTTATTCATCAGATATCCAACTAGCATATCTGCCCTGTGTTTTGATAACAGTGGAACAGTTCTTGCTATTGCTTCCTCGTATTTATATGAAGACGACCAAATGAAACCACCGTATCCAGAAGACAATGTCTTTATTAGGAGAGTTACGGATCATGAAACCAAGCCAAAATAGTTCTAGTGTAAAACAGTAACTCTATACTAACCATATATCGAACAGTTGGTGTACAATGTACATACACTTCTTTAAAACATGATGAAATGAAAAATCACTCGTAAATCTCGTTTTGAGCTATTTTTGGCAATTTCTGAAGTTGACGATAAAGACGTTAACATTTGACATTTTCTTTTACTTGTTACAACGTAATTTTTCAAAATAAATTATCAGACTGATTTCACCGGGTGTGTTAATATAGCATGATGCTTAGTTGTTCGCATTGCTTTTTTTCGCATATCCTACTTGTAACCTGGTTCCTTGTATTGGCTACCTCAAAAGGTGTAAACGTTATAAACATTTTTAAATTGTGAACAATGATTAATGCTCACATTGATGCGTGAACGATTGCAAGATGTGAACATCATATACATAAAGAGTAATATGAATGATAACGCTTGCTGCATAAATCTCAACATATTTTAGTTTCTACCAGTTGTCACTGTTTGTGTAGGATAAATTGACTAATTCCACCTAAATGGCATGAACGTTCTTTCACTTTCTCAGTTTTTATCTATTAATCGTTATAGCACTTTGCCTTCGCATTTTTTGTTTATTCGTAATTCTACCTTCTAAACAGAAGTGGTCATAGAAATTTATTGAACTAAAGTAGTTGAATTTAACGTTGGTTGGCAAGCATAACAATTATTCACTGTCACGTGTTCTAGTTTTGGTATGTACCTTCAAAGATTCAGAGGTATATATACTAATATATGTCACACCATTTTAAACGTAAATGGCTAGGCAACATTTTTAACAACTGAAACATAAATTGGTTAGCGTTTTTTAAACAATCGTCAAAATTTTGTAACTAATGGTATGTACTGTTTGAAAGAGATTTGTTCAAATGAAGTAAAAATTTAATTATTCACTAATGTTAAATATTTGACATAGATTTTCATTTTATAAGTAGGTGCACTTAAACTGAGTGAGTGATTTTTAATTATTTTGAAGCACTTGCATAATTTTGATATATGGTTGGAGTCACTAACATCTCGTGAGGCGTTTTGCGAAGAAGCATTCAATTTTATTTTGCAAAAAGCAGTGTAGAAAAGATTCCAATGAGTTATTTTAATTTTGACTCGGAAAATAAATCTAAAAACTTTAATTACAAGTTCAACTTTTAATTAAAAAGACATTGGTTAACAATCAAAGAAAGAATAACTTTCATAATAAGTACTTTCATATTCAAATGCTATCTTATCAAATGCCAGCTCCTCAATGTATGGTCAAAAAGTTGATGACATTTTCAAAATCTAGACACATTTAAAGATTGTGCTTAAACGACGCAAGGTGTTGTCAGTTTATTTCTTGTTACCGGCATGAGAAAGTTTTTTGTCATCGTTTCAATAATCTAGAACAGTCTTTCCACTCAGCTTCAAATCATCAAATTCGCCAAATAGGCCCATAAAATTTTGATAAGGATTAAAGCATTTTTGTTTACTAAAAGATATAGCTCAATGCTTCCACTCGGTAGCGCTTTTGAAATTGTTTATAAATACTCTACACTCTGCAATAATAATAATAATAAAAATATTAATAATAAAAATTAATTGTACATTAAATATATATGTGTGGTTGTGTGTGTGTGTGTGTGGTGTGTGTGTGTTAGATACAAGTATACAAGTGGTTTATATTAATTTCCTTGCGACAGACACTTTATACTTTCTGATTTACAGGTTATATTTAATAAATGGTTTATTTGAGCGTTTATTATTAAATCGCTGTGTACCTACAATGAAGCAAACCATTCAAAAATGAACGCGCGAATTCAATCAATTCAGAATGCTTGTAGGCGCAGTAAAGGCAGGCACTTACTTTTTTTCATTTAAAATATTGAAGAATTATTTTTTTGTAATACTTTGTAATAGTATTTTAGTATTCGATAGTATTTGTAATACTTTTTAATTTTTTGGGGATAAACAATATCTAACAAAATTGCAAATTACAGTTGGTCTGGCTTTTTATAAAATAAAAAGTCGACTGAACGGCATGTTTATAGATATAGATGGGAAAAATCCTGGAAGCAGATTAATAACCAACGTTGCAGACGAGAGTGACACTCAACTTTGGTATGACGAGCCAATCAGCGGATGTATAAAAAATAAGTCCAACAATTTGTGCCTAGACTTGCAAGGTGAGATTATTTTGTATCATTGAAAATTAACATAATTTTGCCGTCGATGAGACTCTATTTGAAATATAATCAAAAACTTAATTGAAAAATTGAGAAAACCGTTCTACAAAACAAGGAAATGTTATTTCATTGTACCTAATTTGAGCTTATAACGTTAAACAAACACGCTGGTTAAAACCAAAAAGTAACAAAGCAAGCCTTTTAAAAGTCTTTATTAAAAATTCAAAAGTTGAAAAATACAAATATAAAAGCAAAATACAAAAATATTAAAATATGGAACTTTAAATACATAAAATTTGCTCTCGATTGGTAAATAATAATTTTAACTTTATTATTCGAATCCATGGTAAAACATTCCAAAAACTCTTTTGAGATGATTTCAGCTAAAAAAATTTAATATTCTCTAAAGATTTTACAGCTATTGTCAACATTCCATTATATGGAACGATGAATCAACACTGGCAAAGAATTGGCGAATCCATAGTAATGTCAGAAAAACCAGATTGGCTGCTGGAAATTAATGGTTAAATTGTTCTTAAAAATTTCGCTTTAAACTTATTTTTGTTTCAAATGTTTCGAAAGTATTTTTCATTGCTTCCAACAGTTTTAAATCTACCTTTACGGTATTTCTCTACTGTACGATTTTTCAAAAGTGATCGGTTTGGCACCTTTTGCTTGTAATTCTCCAGTTTCCATAATAGTTCACATGATTGTATATATGTGATGCCAGTTCTACCAACACAATTGGCTATATTTTTTTCAAAAGTGACTCACGAAAGAACTGCATGATTTTGTATGAAAAGATGTTTATTATATAAAATATCACAAGCTGAGCCTTTTTAAACTTTTTTTAAACAAAATATTACAAAAAAAAACTTTCGAAACTAAACTAAGCCAAACTAAGCTATGTACTTAAACTAGCTCAATCGAACTTTGAAACGTATAGTAAGTACTTCGAGTGTCCAAACAATTACTTAACTATGTTGACCATATACTTAAAATACTTCATAATAGTTCTTATTAAATTTATAAAGGTGTCACATATTCCGATGTCACAAATTTGTTAACGAGTCATGTAATGACACTGGGAATCTCTTATTACATGTTTTGGGTGTGATGCAAAATGTCTATCATTCGTTGAAATCATATTCTAACGTATGTATTTATGTGAAATTTATATAACTTTAAGATTCTGATCCTACTCCTGGAGCTCATTTAGTTGTTAATAGAACAAATTACAACGTAAATCAAGGTTTCGAGTTTACTTTTGTTTCAACAATCGAAAATTGCCAAAAGAAATATTCCACGCCATCTCCACCTGTTCATACACCTTTCCCTCCGAATCCTCCTCAAATTTATTACGCCAAGACTGACATTAGAAACGAATGCTTATCAAGAAACGATTCGCCTTCCACTAATTTTCAGAGGTTATTTATGTTTTTTCACATTTTAAAACTAAATATACAATTTAAACTATGAATATCTGGCTTTTAACAGTAGAAAGTTCTATATTGTCAATGATAAACATTCCAAAGTGTTAACTATCGAATATGAAAACACGTTACGAGAAGCACACGCAGTGCTCTCCAGCAGAAGTTACCCGCCTGCCTTGAATCAATTGTGGTACGTACAAGCGGACGGAATTATAAGTTCATATTTGAATGACTTCATGATTGATAACGCAGGTTTGTAGTTTGAATGTTTTCAGAGTTGTAACAAAATTGTAGTCGACAAAAAATTTTACAGCACGTGCCAATAAATTATGAAACTATGAGTTTTGTTTGAGTTTTGTTCATATTTGTGAAAATATTTAAATTTAATTGAAATAAAATATTCGTTACAAAAAGAAAAGCTACATTTTTAAGATTTTCGTAAAATTGATGAAATTTTAATAATTTCAGATGGAAAAATAAAAATGAAATCTTCTATTGGAAATCCTTTCCATAAATGGGAAAGTTATGGAAAACACGTAACCGATGAAATTGGCGATTGTTTGGCCAATCGAGAAAAACCTGGCGTAAAAATTTGTAACTTATTTTCTGCTCCTTGCCAAGATGTCATCAATGAAGAGTGGCGATTTGAATATGTATCAAATTAAATTTCATGTATATAATGAATGAAAATATGATTTTTCAAGAAACAGTGAAATGACGAACGTTTTAATGCTTTGCCATTTCTTTTCATTTAAACGTATCCAAGTAGCCAATTAAAAAAATGTTTACCACCATTTAGGTATACAAATTGTAAAAATCACGTCGTTCAAAATAACTTATTCAATTGTTTAATTTTTCGTTGTTTACTTGGTGTAAATGTAAACAATCAATATTTTGAGAGTTGAATTTATTTTTCAATTTTTATGACAGAAATTTAGTTTTCCTAAGAAAGTTTGAGCACCAGAAACAATACATCAATTGTATAAATTAATGACAGATGATTGATATAGAAAAATAAAACAAAACTTCGCGCCAGCACTTTTAACAACAAAAAAATCGCCGAGTCATTCTTAAACCTAAATAAAGCTGCTTATCCGCTGAAGACCATGTGAATGCAGTGCGCGCTAACGTGCTGTTGATTGTTTTGTTGTGACCGCACAACACAGGAGTGCGCATTCTGTTGCGTTTTTATATGAATATCGAATAACATTGCCGAGTGCCGACTTGACGTCTCTGTGATTGTTCGATTGTTTGATTGGCGATTACAATATTTGATTGATAATTGTTGGGTAACAACGATTGAGTGTATGAATGACTACTTTTGTGTGCATAAATGATTGCATGATTGGGCGATTTCCTTTTTTTGAGTGATATGATTATATTTTACTTTTTTTTGTTCGTAATTTTGAGAGTTGAATTGATGATTGATCAGGTCAGTCAATTTGATGGCCGTTTAATTAATTTATTATTTTTAAATTGTTGAAACAACAAATAAATATTGCTTCAATGAATTTTAATCAATATTTCACATAATTGATGTTATATGATACCTAAATGTGAATCATGTTACCACTTCAAACCTTTACGTATTGATTGCTCTCTCCTATATATCATATAATACTAGGAGTGTGTCGTGTATAACCTTCCTCCCAAGCATAGGCACACAACGTGTTGGCGGCATTAAAGGTTTACATTAATTACTATTGATAGTTAACTAAGGATCGACTTGATAAAAAGCGTACCGTTTAAAAAGCACACAGAATAGAAAATAGGCAGCTACAACAATCAATTCAATCAAGGGCTAAATTGATTATTTATTTACTTATATTTCCGTTCATTTTACATGTGCTTATTATACATAAAGCCAAAAAATAATTAAAAATTGAAGTAGAGCGACAAAACTTAAGAACAATAAAGGCAGCTTTTTATTTTTACATGTCAATTAACTAGTAACGTGAGTAATAACAATTAAGTATTGTTCATAAAAATTGAACAAGTCCAATGATAGTAATGGTTATGAATATATATATATATATATATATATATATATATATATATATATATATATATATATATATATATATATATATATATATATATATATATATATATATATATATATATATATATATATATATATATATATATATATAATTTTTTTAAATGCTTCACATATTGGCGTTTTTAACACTTGGCATTATGTAAGCAAATTTGTTCGCTACAGCAGCCACCCCCGTCATTGGCCACGTTGTGAATTATTATTTCGTGGACGTAACAATGAAATGTGCATTTGAAAGCGGCCGTGACATAAAAGTTTCACGCGATTTGATATTACGAGTAGAATCAAGTTTGTAAACAGCACAGCTGTCCTCAGTTCTTCTAGCATGCCGTCTATTCAAGTTTTACAGGACAATATCAGCAAGCTAGCCAAGGCACTCATAAACACGTGCATGTGCATGTGCATATATATATATATATATATAAATATATGTATATATAAATGTATGTGTATATATATATATAACATACACATATATACACATATAGCTATATATATTGTCCAGTAGCAGCCCGGTTGACCAATATAACGAGCGATAAATTGAGATATTAAAATTTTAAACTAGTCATGTGAATCGACATTTTTTACTTTTTTTTTGTAATTAAGTTTTGTTTCAGTAATTGCAGATAATTATTTTGTTGCCTTAAATTTAAAGTCGTGGAGTACTAAAGCACAACGACAATGAAAGTATACAAGTACAACCCAATAACTGTATCGCCTATAAAAGTAGAGAATATTTTTAAATATTTTTTAGTCGGTAAAAAATTTAAATGTTCTCACTTTAAATGCTGCGAAATGTGTTTCTGCAGTTGCCACATATATATTCCACGTGGTGCGGTGGATTCTACGGCTGCTTTACGGATTATTCGACTGTTAACATGAGAAAAAATAGCTCAACACCAGATTATTAAAAACAAAGACTTTTAATCATCACGTGCGTCATGGCCGATTGCTGGGTGAACGTGTTTGATTGAGAGTCTGGCTTTGTTTCTATTGACAGATATTTCTGTCATTTAAAAAAAAAACTTTAAAAAAAGCCATTTTTTAAACTCTACAAAACCTGAATATTCATCTCATCTTCGGTCAGATCTAAGGTTGGCACGCTTTGTTGGCATGTTTCGGAGCAGAAAACACGTGGCATTGTTAAAAATTAAAAACTATGTTCCGACTGATCAGCGTTATCATTATGCCACCCATAATTAATTGTCTTTTTTTTATTTATTTTATTACATGTGCAAACGATTGTTTTTGCAAAATATATGTTTTCGTTTGCGTGTAGAGTGCTGACGGAGACCTGATTTCGCTGATGGAGTCCCTGCCTTATGGCATTCAGCCGTTTATTGAAGATTTCAATCACGATCAGGTAATTGCAATTGATATTATATTTAATTTTTTTCAAAACGTTTTCATTTGTTTAAAAAAGTTGACAAATGAATGCATGACTGATTATTCTAATTCTACTACCTATTAGAGAGTTAGAGTGACTAACTAACTCTAGTCTATTATAAATTATATTATTCAATTATTCTAATGAATCTACTTCATCTAATAATCCTAAAGCTTATCTAACATCCACACCACACCCTATTAGTTCACTTCTACAACAAATAGCAGTCTGGTACTTGAATATATTTTACTTAAATAATTTTTAGTTAATAAGTTAGTTTGGTGACTGTTTTTAATGTTTAAAATCTTATTAGGTGTGATTTTCTAATTAGTGTAGTTTGTAGTTTGTGCATATTTTTAATAGGTTCGGTTTTGGTATTAATATGAATTTGTGCATGTGTGATTGTGCATGTGAGTGTTTTAGCTTGTATGTAATTGATTATTTTTTTTGGTAATATGGGATTGGCCTTATGTTATGGGCTGCACTCATTTACTTTGGTTATGTTATGTTAATGCTATGTTGTCCATGTATGAGCATGACTTCAAACAAGATGATAAGGTTATTCATGAAAAAGTGTTGCTTGACATGATGTTGCAATATGCAAAAAAATTGAGTTAAAAACCAGATAATTATTATAATTGAACAAAATATAAAGGTTTTGATATTATCTTGTGTACTATTAAAAATAAAATATATGATATAGTACAAGTCCATGAAATCAATCCCACTAAGGTAGCCCCAAGAGTTAAATATCATTTATTTATTAGCAAACACATCTTTTGATTATATGCTCCATAAAAAATGATTACAATGACACATCTTTTTTCATATCTTACTTAACTTAAAAAATGAATGAAGGATAAGTGAAAGCAGGTAATTTCAATTGCATGTGCAATAATTAACTGGGAAATTTAATAGACACATCTTGTTGATTATGTTTTTATATGTTGGATTTTTACTAATGTGTCTAATTGCATTGCAGCATATTTATGCGTCCAGTCCTCAACAAGAAAGTATGTTCTTCTCTTCTGCTGATTACTTGCCAGATGACTTAATGAATCTTCAATCAGAGGAGATATATGATTACAATAGTGTTATAAATTTAGCACCACTCAGTGAAAGTTATTATCCATTTGTCAGTGATGTTTTTAAAACAACATACGGAGATGTCCTCAATGTTTCCCCAAACAACTTGAACTCAACTGCAAGTTATGTTGATGTTATTGATATCGATTTTGATATTGGCAATCAATTGCAACTAGAAAGGGCTGATGATAGCATCAACACAAGTCTTGATAACCTCAACATATCTTTGCTTCTTGATGATAATCAGTTAAACTTCTTCAACGGTTTTAAAGATAGCACTCCTGAGTTAGATAATGGAACACAACCTCTTCCAAAACTCCCAGAGCAAGGTTTTATATGCATATATGAAATTTTCAATATTTTTTTTACAATTAAAAATTACAAGATCAGCATGTTGAAAAATAGAATATGTTTGTCTGACATGGATTTTTGCTGAACAATCTTGATGGTGAAATGTATAATTTAAATTAAAAATTCAGTGAAATGATACAAATATTAATATGAAGTTTTATTATAAATAATTGTTATATTTATTTATTAATACAATAGATCTTAAAAAATAAGATTTATCTTTAATTTTTTACCCAATTTTATTGTGTCATTGTTTGAGAATCTTGTTTGTAAGATAATGATACCTGAAATCTTGCTCTGCTTAGGTTTTGAAGCTGCGGATGGATATGCTTTGTTAGATATATTGGAGAGAGGTTTGTGTATATTTAAAATTTTTTTTTGTTTGTATTCTTCAAAGTTCATTCTCTTTTAGAGGCAGAAAATGTTACAACATGCCAAAAATATAGAAATCAATACCAAGGATTGAAATGATGCTTAAATAATATGTATTAAATTAATTTTAATTCAAAATTAATTTTAATTCAAAATTAATTTTAATTCAAAATTAATTTTAATTCAAATCACTTTAGAAATTCAAGCATCAGTTTATCCACAGGATGAGCTCATTGACATTTGTAAAGAGTATGTTTTAATTTTTAATTTCTTAGTCTTAAATAATTAAGCTACTCTCACTCATAATTTCTTTATTTTCAAGTTTAATGATTTATCATAATCAGTGTGTAACATTTTTTAAAATCTTGGCTCACTCTTTCAAACTCAATCAGAGATAAAGTTCCTTTAAAGCTGGAACACGAAGCACCAAAGCCTGCTGAATCTGGATCTTCAACTGAAGCGCTGCAAAAGAACATGATTCAAGTTACACAACCTAACAACATCAATCATGCTGAAACAATTGTTTCTGGAAGCTGTTCTAATGTCATAGCTAATTCGGAGAGAATAACCAACAAAAAAGATAAATCAGAAAGTGTTTCAAAAAATAAAACAGAAATCAATAGAACCAAAAAATGTTCAGAAAGTAAAGAGGACACGAATGAAAGACTCAAAAGAGTTATTGCTAAGTTACAAGCTAAAAATCAAAGTGCAGAAAAAATTAGAAAAATGAAAGAAAAGGCAAAAGAATTATCTCAAAAAATTGAGCAACAACGAACAATGAAATTAAAAAACAATTGTCAGCCTCAAATAAACGACCATTTACAAGATCATGGCTACTCAAATAATATTAAAAAAAATGACCCAGAAAAGAAAAGTGTTAAAATTGATAATAGAGAGTCTGGCTTTTCAGTTAATAAAACAAAAATTTCAAATAGTTTGCCCAAAGCTGAAAACTTATCACAGAAAATTAGTCAAACAAATAAAACATCAGACAAAAAAATGCACAAAAGTGAAAAATCTTTCACTCATCTGAAGAAGCACTCAAAAAAACAAAAACAGGATGATTCTCAGAAAGATAATAATGGCAAATTGGCTTTAGCTCAAAATGCAGCACCAGTCATTTTGTGTTCTGCTATTAATAACCCACAAAAGATGGCATCAATTTTAAAAATTTCTAGATTTAATTCAAGTTCAACAAAAGCAACTTCTGATGGTATTAACAGCTTGAAACAAATTGAAAGCGTTTCTCTTAATAATAACATTAATCTCTCAAAGTCAGATGTTAATCTTTCAAATAACTTGCCAAAAAGTCATTCACCAACCAAAGATCTTACATCAAAATCTCCGATGTTGAATGAAGAGGTTCTCCAAATACCTGCCCCATCCTGTTTTGTTCCTGATATGATGCAGGAAGTTGTTATTGATTATAATGGTAATCCTGTGTCTGAGTTGTCTTCAGCATCTTCCAAGGTTAAAAAAAAAATAACAATATCGGATTACAAAATGCGGTTACCATTAAGAAATCTTGGAGAAAACAACAAACCCAAAAATCTCATGGAGTGTGATCAAGTTGTTGAGTATGATTATTCCATGACTGTCGACCACAATTATCATAAAAGCTTCCACAGGGCTCCAAAAGAAGCTAGTGAAAATCCAAGGCAGAATAATGACAGTAAGCTGTCTGTTTTACAACCATTAAACATTCATAATAATGATGATGGTAACTTTGCAACAAGAACTGATGCAAAAGATGCCTCAACAACGCAATGCAATGATGATAACTTTAGAGCTAGAAAGCGACTTCGTGATGTGGTGGATGACTCTTTCAAAAATGACATTCAGAAAGCCAGTTTAGAATCAACTTTGGTCTCTCAGTTTGCTGCAGAACTGCAAAAAAGAAGAAAGCTAAAAGACAATAAAAAAATAAATGCATTTAATTCTAAAAGGTACCGTTAATTTTTTACCTATCACATCGGTATTGTTAGTCCTAATTTTTATCATGTTGCAATAGTTAAGGCACTCTTTCTAATGCAGAGAGATTCCACATTTGCATGCAATATGTATGTTGCTCGTTTTATGCGTGTTTACATATGCTGTTCGTGTTTGTTGCTAGTAGAATGAATTATAAGAATTTATGGTAATAATAGTTTAAAATGATGTTAATTTTGTTGCATTTAAATCAAGGACCTTTTATGCGACTAGTGAACAAATAGACCAGGATGATGAGGAAGGCGAAATAAAATCAGGTTGTTCTTCTCCGGAAATTATATCTGACACTGAGTCTTCATCGTCTGAAAGTTCTGATGGATGTTCATCTGGAAGATCGAGATACAATTCGCCATATCGTTCAGATGAATCTCCCAGCCATCAAGCCGGACGATCTTCTAAAAATAGATCAAGATACAGATCAAGAAGTAAATCCAGATCTAGAAATCGATCAGCCTGTGCATCCGGTAGTTCAAGAAGTCATTCGAGGAGTACTCAAAGAAGTTGTTCAAGATCATCAAATAATAGGTTTTTTGTGCTTTTAAAATAATATCCTAATGACTACAAACTAACCTTTTCTACTAAGATAAATTTTTTTTAATTTTTGTAGAAGTGATTCACCCAAGACAAGGATTGACAAGAGAATTGCAATGGTAACTTTTCGTTTTTATTACAAAGTCGTGAAGACATTGGTTGTTATATAATTGCGATGATTATGATGAGCAAGGTATTTTTTGTAGGAGGAACGACGTGTCGTATATATAAACCACCTGCCTCCTCGTTTCTCCAAGTTTCAACTTCAAAAAATGATGAGCTATTTTGGACCTGTGATTGAAAGCAGTATCCACTTCAGGAACAGAAGGTTTCTATTTGAGCTTTTCATAAATATTAATATTTTATCACAACACTTTGTGTCATACTATTAATTTGTTTTGTCCTATCTGCAGTGAATGCTATGGGTTTGTTACGTATGAGACACCTCTTCAAGCTGCTCAGGCTATTCAAGGTGGTTATCTTTACATATCCTACTGCATATACTTCGTATCTCACTACAAAAATGTTTGAATGTGTGACACATATAGAAAAGATGTTTCACTAAATACTTAACATTTACATGAAGCCATTTCTTTTGTTTTTCATATTTAAGAATAAAAATTTAAAACCCATGATTTTTTTAAATTTTTATATAAAACGAAGTTATATAATTTTTAAATAGATGGGCGCAAAGTTTCTGGGTGTGAAACGTTTCAGTTTTGTTATGGAGGAAGGAGAGAATTTTGCGGATCTAATTATGCTGACCTTGGTAAACCAAATATTTTATCTATTTTTTTAAACTTGTTGGTCGTACGGATTTTTGCGTGAAAAATTTATTTTGTGTTTTTTCAATGCTAACGTTAACATTTGCAGATCGCAACGCTGCCTATCGCTCTGAGGCGGACCGTCTTAAAAATATGGATTTTCAAGATTTGCTCAAAGAGGCGTATGGGAATATGAAAAATCAAAAGTCTCAGTGGGAGGAAAGCTGACTGTAAATGAAGAATTTATAGCACCAATGTTTTTCAATTCACAGCATGCATTGTCAGTTAATATTTATCATCATGTTTTTGGCAATATTAGATGATTTATTCGGTTTAAAAAATGTTCTACCAGCGCATCTTATCAATTCATTTTAACGTGAACTTGTTTATCATGTGGCTGAGCTCGCTGAAAAAGTAAATAAATTTGTAATAAGTTCGTTTGTTATGTTACTAGTTTTATTTCTGATTTTAAATATTTGCACATAAATGTCTTTCATAAAAATCATGGTCGCTAACATGATGTCAACTAGGTTAATAAGTGACGACAGAATTATATAAAAATATCTGATGAATTTATAATTTTAAAAGTTATTTTAGGCAATTGGTAAACTTTACCAGCTGTGATATTATTGACTATTTAGTTGATGTATTTATAAATGTGTGCGTCCCATTATTAATGATTGATTGTTTTTATGTGGCATTTGTGTACTTGCTTTGCCTGAGTTCTTATTTGTGACTCATCCGTTTGCTAATTTGAAACTTTAAAAAAAATTAACTTATAAAAAAATTGTTAAACTTGACAGCCTGATTAAAAGGACTGATTTAAATAAAGGTTCACAGCATGTTATGGATTTTTTTTATTTGATGTTGTTTTGTGAGGAACGTGTATTGATAGAAGCCATTCGTGCGCACGAACCGACTAAAGATTACATTCATCACATCAACACTCAACATAACTCCTCACATCAATCACAAAAATCTTCCAGACATTCTACGCACTATAAAAAATAAAAACAATGTGCTCGTGGAATCTGAAGCAGCAAACTTCAGGGAAGGCCCGTAAAGATTTGGAGCATCAAATCTGTTTATTTGGTTGTACAAATTTCCTTATTTCATTTTGTTTATTGGTTTGGTTCTTTAACTATAACCATAAAATGGTTTAAACTTATTTGCTATATATCGAATTCATGAATATTAAAAAAATTGGGTCCTGGTAGGAGAGAAACTAACAAACGGTGATAATATTGTATTAATAATTGAAATGAGATTAGATTACTAGAAAATCATGAAACGGGTTTAATAAAACAAAAACAACTTATAAATAATATATTTATCAGATATTTTTTGCCAGTTTAATATGTTTGCAGTTTGCACTACACATTTTTGAGAATCAAAGTGTACAATGAATTAAGACTTTAATAATAAAAAATTAATCTCAACCAAACGGTTCAAAACTTACTATTCTGGTATGGGTGGTGTAGACATTTTCTCAAAATGTATCTTTTTTATATCGCATTAGCATAAAAATAGTGGAGGTTTCATTTTACATATTTTTTTTGATATGATCATGACTAACGATCATCGAACTACTAATAACAGAGATTTCTCAATTCACGTATACTTACCCTGTAACTTTTAATCCTCACTTATTCTTAACTACTATTAAACACTCTTATGCTAAACCTGTGTTAGCTTTTTCTGGCCCTTTTCTCTGGATCTTTCTACATACATCATTTACAAATTTCAGAGCGGATTTCAAGACCCACCTGTTTATGAATTTCATTGAGGAGTGAGGACGACTGTTGAGCATCGCGGAAATGGCGCTTTAAAATCTAAATGATTGGTTGATTGATTGAATGGATAACAAGAATTTTGTCAACAAATGGTACAAAGTTATTTGAGAGATGGTACCGCTTTCGGCACTCAGATAAAGTAAAGCTGTATCTAATGTTGAATAATAATGAAGTTTTATTTTCATAGAAAACTAAATAAACAATTTAAATGTTGTGTATGTCATATGAAAGGGCGATTAATATGTAAATATGTGAAAAAACAATATGCTCTGAGAATTGTTATTTTGTAAAATGTTACACTACACACCAGCCAATCGTTTCCATGTGAGTACGACCTTATATTTAAAAAATAAGACAAAGGTAATTATCTACTCTTAACTTATAACTCATTGATCTACGCTTTGTCTATAGCTCAAAGTATTTACCACAACAATTTAATTTAGGAATTAATCCTTTGCGTTATATATTAATTAGCCGCAATCAAGTTACGGTTATGGTTATATATAAAACAAAATATAATAAAATATAGAGGATGTGACTTCAAAGTTGCTCTTGCCTTCGGGATGCGAAATATGGCAGTAGCTGAAATTCCATGGTATTTACTCATATATATATATATATATATATACATTATATTCTATATATTCTAGATTATATATATATTACATATGTTGGAAGGAGACCATATTTTATACAGTATTGTATGAATTCTACCGAATTGTTGGCACTAATCAATTTATAGTATGTCTTTTCAATTTTCCTTATAATATATATATATATATATATATATATATATATATATTATAGATGTTATATTCTATATATATAAATGTATTTACTCTATTGTATTTTTAACAGCTATCCTTTTGCAAACCTCTTTGTAATTAAAATGTTTACAATTATTCTATTTAGATTTTCAATTAATTTAAGAATAACTGGTGGTTTAATTAAATAGTCTGACCCAAGGAGAGCAAGGTGTGGTCTCAAACTATTTTGAATTCTCTCAGAAAAATTAGAACTGGGTGCGTACATATATAGCACTGATTACTGTTGCTTTTATAATGAATTTATATATATTTTATATATATATATATATTTTTTTTTTACAATATTCTATAAATTCTACCGAATGTTTGGCGTTAATATGTTTGTAGTTCGTTTTTTCGATTTTTCTCACGAAAGTTTTTTAGTGAACGTTTAGTTTATTAAAATTTAAAATAAACTTATTTTTCGAATTCATGCTGCAAATAAGGCCATATTTCGATTCCGAATGAATCATCATCAGTGCACGTTGCTGTATATATAGGGAAATATTGACTTAGTCAAGATGAACTTTGACGCTGTAAAAATTAACTTTGGTGTTGTAAAATTGAACTTTGATGCGAATTAGGTGTCAGGTTTCTTTATATATAAATAAATAAATAAATATATATATATATATATATATATATATATATATATACTAACACACACACACACACATATATATATATATATTGAATAGGTAAATAGGATTATTTTTATTAAGCAATTTGGGATGCAGGCACCGCTAAGCTTTCTGATAAGAATCTTCTCTTTATCTTTCTCCATCAACACAGGTCTTGTTTTCATAACAATTTCGAAGGACGACCTGAACCAGTTTTGGAGGACAACGTAGGAACCGGACCGCATTCAACATTCTGCCTTTGTCGAATGGACGACGATAAGTTTTTTTTCCATTTTACTCTCTTTATTATTTTAAAATACTATTTTGCCATTATTTTCACATTATATTTTTTGGCTTCTAAGATTCTAACATTCCTTTACTACTACGCTAACAAAAAATTTTACCTACAGAATGATGAGAGGTGGGCACATTTCAGATAGTGTTCTCATGATAATTTACACATGATGATGGTGGTGTAGGAAGAATCAGTTCGTTGGCTGTTTGGCTGACACTGAAGTTCGGATGAAATCTTGTGTGCCATCCAGATGATGGTGGTCGGTGCAATGGAGTACAGTAACGACGATTTTTGAAGTAAGGTTTAGTTTCGTTCTTCAATTTTTCTCATTCATTCGTTTGTTTTTTCATTCATTCATCCATCCATCCATCCATCCATCCATCCATCCATCCATCCATCCATCCATCCATCCATCCATCCATCCATCCATCCATCCATCCATCCATCCATCCATCCATCCATTCATCCATCCATCCATCCATCCATTCATTCATTCTTTCATTTTATCACTCAATATTTCAAATTATTTTTCCATTAAATAATTTTTTAAAATAATTGAATCATTGATTGATTACTTAATTAATTAATTCATTAACTCACTCAGGCATTCAACATTCTGCCTTTGTCGAATGGACGAAAGTAAGTTTTTTTTACATTTTACTCTCTTTATTATTTTAAAATATTATTTGTTTGCCATTATTTTCATTTTATAATTTTTTCTTCTAAGATTCTAACATTCATTTACTACTACGCTAATAAAAAATTTGCCTACAGAATGATGAGAGGTGGGTTGTGGTGGGCGTCAGCACGTTTCAGATGGTGGTCTCATGATGATCGTTCCGATGACAATAGGATGATGACGAAGATAATGCTGAGAGGCGGGTTTTGGTGGGCGTCTGCACTTTTCTGATGGTGGTCTCATGATGAACCTTTCGATGACAATAAGAAGTATCTGGAGAGTACACGCGCGCACATTTACGCACATACATCAATACAACACACACATACACAACATCCATTCATTCGGTGTCGTTGTTATGTTTCTCTTCAACTTTCTATTTTCTTTACTGGACTTAATTTAATTCATAGGTAAGTAAGAGATTGAGATGAGTTGAACTATTGTAGGTAGGCTAGGGCTTAACATTAGTTAACATTAGTACTCACATGGAAACGATGTGAGTTTCAAGTAAAATAAAAACGCTAAAATATGTTAAATGAAATACCTGAAACGTGTCAAATTCCTAAAACGTAGAAATACAAATTTGTAGGTAAGTGAGTTGAGTTAATGATTATAAGTAAAGCTAGGGCCCTGAGAGTAATTTTATTGTAGAGGTGACTGACTACTATTTTTGCGACTTCTTACTAGTTTTGTGTGATGTGTTTGTTTTCACTTCACAACACCACACCAACGAAACAAACTACATTTCATTCTCGTCGCCGCCTTACCTTTTTGACAATCTTTTTAATAATGCCTATTTATTTATTTATTAAATGTTGACTGGTTTCTAGTTTTTTTAAAATTTGGTTATATAATTTTTGGATAATTCTTGATTTACTTTGTATATAGACATGTATAAATAATTTCTATTTAGTATGTTGATTTAGTCATTATGATATGCTGTGAACTGTTCTTACTAAATGTTATTGTTACGCGAATCATTCTCCGAGAACTTCTGCGGAGTGTGTATAATAATAATAATAATAATAATAATAATAATAATAATAATAATAATAGATAATTATTTTTTATCGGTCGATATATTGTTATATTTG
The DNA here is from genome assembly GCF_000326865.2 of Helobdella robusta. Taxonomy (NCBI): domain Eukaryota; kingdom Metazoa; phylum Annelida; class Clitellata; order Rhynchobdellida; family Glossiphoniidae; genus Helobdella; species Helobdella robusta. The sequence continues at coordinate 87,854 of NW_008703718.1, read as the reverse complement.
TTTGTCAAAATGCGAATTTTTAAAAAATTGACGTTTTTAAAATTTTAATTATAACCGTCACTTTTTATTTTTAAATAAATTCAAATAAATGCAACCAAGTGTTTGCTCGAGTTTGAACAAGCCTTGAAAATATTTTTTTTATTTATTTTTTTTGCGGTTATTTGGCTCATTCAATTTGGTTCATTGATTGGTCAATAGGTTAGTTTGATGGTTGGTTGATTGGTTGATTGATTGGTTAGTTGATTGATTGATTGATTGATTGATCGATCGATCGATCGATTGATTGATTGATTGATTGATTGATTGATTGATTGATTGATTGATTGATTGATTGATTGATTGATTGATTGATTGATTGATTGATTGATTGATTGATTGATTGATTGATCTCATAGTATTGTATACATGAAAAAAAAATTCGATTAAGCCAACCTACGGCTTCAGTAAAGGCACTGTTTTTCACCAGACAAAAGCAATTTCTATATTTATATTGACAAAAATAATTGTGATATGAATATATTGATTTATTTAAAGCATTATATGCACGAAAAACCGCTATCATTAGAGTTCTATGAAACCCTCTAAGCCACTGCAGTAAGCCAACGTAATAATTCAGCAACCAGTTTCTATGAGCACCTGCAGAACGTAAAATATTCATTGAATATAATGAAAATAGTTATTCAAATAACAATTTTAATTTATTTAGACCATTTATTTCATAAGCAAACAAATTTTTAACATGATCGAATAGTGTAAAAAAAAGAGTGACTATAGTTCAATCCTAGTAAGCCAACCATCGGCTTCAGTAAGCCACCGGATTTCACCGGACCAAAAGCAATTTTTAAATTCAGATTAGCAAAAATAATTTAATAATACATAATCCTATTAAATAAAATTAAATAGAATTACTACAATGTTTTAAGCATATTAAGTGAAGTAAATATTTCATATAGCTTGCTCGCTAAACTCCATGCAATTTCGTAAGCCAAAAATACTAGCATGACAATAAACCCGACCGATTGATCGTAACTTTTGACTCGAACGATGAAAAATCACCCTCCAAATCTCCTCCGAAAGTAAGCTCCTTGTTCGACCGTTAAAAGTGAGCGGAGGCCGGTATATTTATTCTACTTATGTGGTCTGACCCTATTCTGTGTTCGTTGGAAGCTTCATTTTCGTTTTTGTGCAAAATGTTTTTTTTGGAAGATTGGATTTAGAGTTGGGTGATCGAAAATTTGTTTAGTATCGGCTTTTGCTCGTTTTTTGAGATCTTATTTCAATGTAAATTTTATTTTTAACAGTTATTTAAAGAATGCAAGCAGATAAAAACGGCAAAAAAAAGAAGGGCAAAGGAATAACATGGGCTGAAGCAGCCAAAATTGTAAATTAATAAAATTTTTTATTAAATTTAAAATTTTCTTGGTTTAAATTTTTTAAATAATCTGATAGATTTTGGCTCTAAATATTGTCATTACAATATTTAAATGATACTTAATTTAAACTTTAAAGCCCCCTACCATATAATAAGTTTTTGATCTTTTATTCTTCTAAATCTAAGACCTAAGTGCTAGTCTAGTCTGGAGCAATATTAGTTAATAATTTGCAATCATTGATTAATAATTAATAAATTAATGTTTTTTTTTTAATATTATTTAACATTCTCCAGGTGATGGAAAAATTTCCTGGAGTCCCTTTAACATCAAAAGAAATATGGTATTACATAGAAAAAGAAAATTTAAAAGACCTCAGGTTTAATCTTAATGTCTTTTATTGTGTTCAGCAATCATTTTTAGTTTAAAAGTTATATCACATGAATTTTCTTGAAATTATTTAGTAGTCAAGATCAGCATTGAATAGATAATTTTTTAAAAAGTTTTTATTATGATTTCAAACAACTGCACAGACGGAATCACAGATTCTTTCTCGGATGGCACTGCCACTAACTCTTTATTTTTATATGTTCCTATTACAGTTATTATTAAAAAATTTATTTATATAGCACTTTTTGAACTTCCCAAAACACTCATGTTTTAATGAGAAATAATTGAAATAATTAACAGAAAAAGAAATGGACAAACTAACAATGATTTAAAAAAATGGATAAGTTTTTAAATTATTTTTAGAAGTTTTGGGATTTTTTCCAGGCTTTCTTAAATAAAGTGACAAACTCCTCTACATATTTGGTCTAGATACTGCAGTAATATTATGTAAAGTTATGCAAATAATAGGCTCTGAACAAATTTTGTAATATTAAACCTGTTAAGTTATGCAAACATTTTTGGTAGCATATATATTTTAAGTATACTATTTTTTCTAATAAATTTTTCATTGAGACAAAGTGAGCAATAAAGCTGGTAGGTACACTTTAAATACAATACATCCATAAAATTAATTAAGTATCATTATATTAGTGAAATCAAAGTGCACTTTCACTTTCCAAGTTTCTAAAGCTGTTGGTGTTAGCATTTTATGCATGTTAGCATTTTGATGTTAGTTTTATAAGCATGAAATTGTTCAATGTTTATTTTTGCATTGTACTCAGTGAAAAACTTCCTATTACCAATTTCAGTTGTTCTTCAACTCCTCAAGCATCACTGAATTCTATGTTGCATGCCAATTCAAAGGGAACTGATGCATTATTCTATAAAGTGATTGGCAGATCAGGACTCTATGGACTTGCGGTGTGTATTTTGCTTAATTTCAACATTTTTTGGCAAAAAAGCAAACTCTGGCAACAGCAATATCAACTGGTCACAGACTGCAACTGCTCTCATTTCTTGATTATGATACCTTTAAAATGCAGAGCAATTTATTATGAATACTTACTAATATTTCTATTTGTAATGATCTTTGCATGGTTCTATTTATACATATATGTGTCTTTGAATTTTAAAATTTTCTCTTTTGTGTCTTTTGTGTTGGAATCCTGCATATCCATATCTAGGAATGATCATGCTTAAGTGTACGTATCTGCCATTTACTGCATCTTGTGCTAACCAGGGCGTGTGTGTATTGATTTTGTCATTTACATGTATTTTCAATTCACATATCTCTACTCTCTAATGTTTGATTCATTATAATTGATTTTTTTATTTTCCTAATTTATCAACTTTTTAATTTTTTAATATCTGCCTTACTATTGCTACGCATTGGATATCTGAATAATAATTTATTGTAATGTTTTGTTACCAGAATGACATTCCAGAAGGTGCAACAATTGTGGAGATGGAAGATGAAGTGGAGGACTCATGTGATGATCCAAAAACATCAGCAACTCCATTGACTACAAGTGCTGATGATTGCAACAATGATTATGCCAACTTCTTATTAAACAATAACAATGCTCCTGAAAAGAAAAAAGAAAAGAGTTGGTTTTATTTTTACTTGTTAAAACAAATGTGCCTCATTTAAAAAATAGTGCTAATGTAAAAATGAAGTTTTCACTTTTTTATTATATTTTTAAGTATTTGTAAAATGTTTTCCTCAGTAGCCGGTTTTTATTACACCTTTGTTTCAATTTAAAATTTTTATTCTTAGTCAAGTTTTTCCCAAATTTGTGTAAAAATTTGTGGAATGCATTTTATCTCTGGTTTTTTTTTTCTCCTGGAGACTTACATAATTTTGTCATAAGTTATTTATCAATGAATGTTTTCAGGCATTTTCCATTGTGAGCATCTATAGTTTAACGTTTTTTCTGGTCGTTTTTCGTAATTTACATTTCTTCATGTTGGATTTTTTTTTCATAAAATGGCTACTGTCTAATATCAAATTTGTTTTTGAATAAAACTAACTAACGTCCAAGCACGCATTTCAACTAATTTACATTTTCTTTTAAACAGTAACGCTTGTTCAGCTCCCTTCAAATTTTGTGTTTCCAGTAATTTTAATGGAACCTCCAACAGCTGAAAATTCATTAGATATAACTGATAGTGAAACTTCAAACAACTCATCAAACACTAAAAGTAGTCCAACTCTTGATGATGCAGTTGCTGGTTCAACGATAATTGTCGTTGTTACATCAAGTGCTTCTGACTGCAACACTTTGGCTTCTACAGTCACTACTGCAGCTACAATTACTAGCGACATCTTCTCAACAGCCTCTGTACCAAGTTCCAGCACGTTAACATCAAATAAGTTGAATGTCAAAGATTATATCATCATTTCAAACTGCAGCAGAAGCACAAATAACGATGATTCAATTTTTGACAACAAAAATAATAAGAAATCTCGCAAGAGCTCGTCAGTATGCATTCAGTCATTAAATCATTACAAGAAACGAAAAAGAAAAAGGTCGATGATGAATAATAATTCTTTAAATGAACAAAATATTAACCAACATCTCAAAAAAGACGCTCAAGAAGTTTTATATAACGGTAATTTTTTTCATTTACAAAATTAATTTACAATTTTATTTCTGGATGGTTGGCTTTTGTTTTCTTTTTGTTATTATCACCTTTCCGCTTTTTTTACTGTTAACCAAAGTGCTCATTAAACTTTTTTAGGGTCAATTCTGGTTTGTTAGTCATTGAATATTTAATGAATATTTATTTCCATTAGGAGACTCCCAGGGCACGACAGACAGCCAGGAAAGCACTGCTTCCATCATCAAAACTACATCAACTACTGCAACAATTACTACTACAACTAATGCAACAACTGCTGTTCCTTCTACTGTTGCAAACAACAGTGCCACTACTGCAACTTCCACATCTAATGAAATATTAACAAATGATAAAAACAAGCCTCAAGATATTAGCCACCAGTCTGACATATCGACCATTAAATCGTACATATCTAACTCTGTGCTTTCTTCTTCTAAGGTTGTTATTAAGCTTTTTTCCATGAACACATTAACTCAGTAATATATTTATTGAAATATGCTTTGTTGTATTATTGAAGCATTCATAGACTGTGGGGCGTATTGTAAAGGCGTTAGAAATTTTTATAGTTTTGAAAAGTCTCTTCTTTTACATGGTTTGAGTAGTGTTAATTTAGGAAATGATGAATTAAGTTATTTTTCATTATTATTGTTAGCAGTATACTAAAAATTGATTGAAGTCATAAATGGATTTCATAATAATTGAACCATTGTTGCATTCTGATAATTTTGTCCAAATTAAATTTTTTGAAATTGCGAATGTAAGTGGCCCAGAAATATGAAGAATTCATCCAAAACAAGGCTTCTATAACGCACAATCTTTGTAATAATTACATCTCTATGGGGACTTAAACTATTCAATGGTTTCATTTGTTGGTCCAGTTTTTTACACATTAATTTTTTAGTTGTTTTAATTGAGCTGTTTATTAATTTTCTAAATTTATATTAAGGAGTTTCTTCGAATTGTCCACTGCAGTAAAAAAGTTGATAACATAGGAATTGAACTTAGAGCACCTCTAAGCTAACTAGCTAGATCCTTAAATATTTAACTCATGAACTCAAGTATATAATGTTAACTCGATGATTTTTTTATACATAAGCTAAGATTTAGAATGCTGAAGGGGTAAAGAAATGAATGCAGGTCTTACAATTATTTTGAAACATCTCTCAGATGAGGAAACGATCGCAAAAGCTGAGCATGGCAGCACAGATTCAGAAGTCGCGTCTCGGTTGTGTTGACCTCAGGACTCCAAATTCATTCCTCGTCAACATCAATTTGAAGGTTTCAGATGTTGTTGTTTGTTCTCTTCTTCTTATACTTCAACTGAATGTTTGGAATATGTTTTAATAGGCATAGAATATAAATTTAAACACGAATATGCTGCTAAGAATTTTCATTTACTTTCAGTTTTTCAAATAATCTCTTCAATACATTGTGCAATTATTTTCATTGTTTTTCCAAAATTTTGATAGTATGAATTTAAAAGTTGTATTTCCGTTTGCAGAGTTTGTTGAATAAGCACACTTTTTCAATGCTGCCGGGACATTATCAGGAAGAGTTGAGCAAATTGTTGCCATCCTGTGATCAAACTGTCATCGATGGAGCTTACAGGTGAATAATCTTTTATTTATAAACAACCTCAATCAAATCTCCATGCATAAATTGGTGATTTGCAAAAGTTGACACTTGTCATAGTATGATATATAATATTATCATTAAAAAGTCATCCGTTATAATTACTTTGATCGAGTCCATTAAAAATCTTCCAAGCACTAACTAGAGCAGATTTAGTTTCTGTGTAAAATTTTATTATAAAAAATTTATTGTACATTTTAGGCTAGCAAACAATACGGCTCTCAGTAATGAATTCTTCACGAAGGCCTGCATGGAATGGAGGGAGAGACTTCAAGATGGTTTGCTTGTTTATATTTATCAATATTTGCACGTTTACTGCTGATGCGGTATTTATCAGTGTAACTTCTACGAAGTCCTTTTATAGAATCAGTCAAACAAAACTTAACCATATGGCTTATACAATGTTGATGGCTCGTTTATTATTACAATGATAATTTTTTATATGTGCTGTATCAATTTTTTTCATAACATAACTAACTGATGGAGCGTTCGTTTTTCGTAATCTAAAACTTTCTTCACTTTTTAAAAAGATCACACGTCTATATCCTTTTAAAAAAATTCTGTACTTACATCTATTTTTTGGTATTCCATTTATTTGCATGTCTGATTGTTCAATTACTGGATGAATCAGGTGAGTTCACGACGGAGAATCAAAGTAAGCGCAAGCATGATGATAAGGACTCAAACAAGCTGGACCCCTGGAAGGTTTATTTCATTTGAATACACACCTGATTAGTTCTGTGATGTTTAACTGTGTTATGTAATGTGCATATGAGGATGGCTTCACACTATATATACTACAACTTTTTTTCAGGAGAAACATTTTGAAGCAAGCTGGGGCGAAAAGTAATTTTTTTCTGTTGTTGATGAATTTTAAATTTTAAAAATGTTTCTTGATCAATATACTTAGATATGATTTTGGAATTGCTCTTTGGTCTGAAGGTGGATGAAGACCAATAAATTTTTTGCTGGAGTGTGTTATTAATTTATTGAGTAGTTTAGCAGTTTAGCGATTAGGTAGTAGGTGGCTGTTGGTTTTTGGTTGATTATAGGCCTTAATGGATTGTTATTTTTATGAGTTTTTAGTTTTGACCATGTAACACCGATCTTCATTGACCATTTGCTCTGCATTAAGTCACATCATGTGACCTGCTTTAGAAACATCTATCAACAAGCCATTTTTGTCAATAAAATGTTTGTTGATGAATCAAGATTTTTAAATTAACGCACATTCTGACTTATTATTTTTTTTAGGTTGTCTGATGTTCTTGACCCCAGTTCATTGAATGTTCCACCGAGCAAACGATCTCCATCCATCACCTCCTCCTCTTTCCCATCTTCGTTTTCCATGATACTGTCAACTACCAATGAATGTACAAACAATGTTTCATCAGCCACTTCTGGAGTGTCTGCTTCTAGACACACAGATCGACCAATATCTCTAAACTTGCGGTCATCAACGAGGTTAAAATCGAATGAAATGAAAAGGAATAAAAATGATGGAATAAACGCATCCGTAGAGAAATTTCTCAGCACGACATCAGTGAAGCTTGCATCATCTATGACGCCACCCACTACGTCAAACAATTTCTCTTCAATATCATCCTCGTCATCTCCACCATTAACTGCAACTGCATTGTCCACAGTAGTGACACCTATCCTAACTGCAAGTACGCCAACAACTACGTCTTTCTTTACGGCGGAATTGAATTCTTCCAAGGTCGGCGACTCTTCCATGCCTACCAGTAGTTGTGAAGTTACAAATAACGCAGATTCATCCAAGTTATCAACGTCTTCTTCCAATGATTGTATGGATTTTAGTGAAGCATCATTCGATTCATCTTTCATGACTGATCTAACTTCAGTTTTAAAGTCACCGACTAAAACTTCATCATCATCCTTCTCATTTTCATCATCATCGTCGTCATCGTTAGTTGCAGTATTTTCATCGCTAGCAGTAGTCACCCAGTCCGTAACATCTTCATCAACAAATCTGCTATCACTCTACTCCTGTCCAGTTTGCTCAAGCTTAATACCAACTTCATCAGCTTCATTAACTACAACAGCCGCCACATTATCACCAATTATGTCAGTTAATGATCAGTTCAGTTGCTCTATCAAAAAAGAAAGTCAAAATGCTGAAGAGATGTACCAGAATAACAAAAGAGCTTTCAGTGAATTGCAGCATTCAGATGCTTCTCAAGATGCAAAACGGTTGAAATCCTTTTCCTCACCAACCAGAATGGAGTTGTTGCAACCTGCAAAAACACTAGAATCAAAATACAATGCAACATCTCCTACTCCAGCTAATGATTTATCAAAAAATTTAAATTCATCTTTTTCCAGTTCTTCAGCTTCTTCTTTATCATCACCACAATCAAAATCGCCTCCTTATATGCTGACAGCAACTTCTGCAACCTCTCCTCTTCAACTTGCTCGCAAGCTATTTGGCAGTCAGAACAAACAGGTTAATAATTTGTCGCTGTTGCATATTTAGGTAACGATGTGTAATGTAGTTAATATTCAATCTATTGCTCAATATCTAAATGAAGCCACTGTCACAAAAACAAACCAGTTTATACACATAAATAAATATTTTAATAAATAAGCAATAATTCCTATAGTTACATTTTAATTCGTTATATTTCCAGATTTCAGCTCCTTACATGAGTCCCAAGCCTCAAAACCAAACACGAACCTTAGCTCAAATCAAAGCACAAAATCAAGCCAAACGATCAGCAAAGAATTTAATGCATCATTTTAAAGATTCATCATTTCTTAACAATAACAACAGCATCAACAATCTTTCCAACAGTGACAGTATGGCGACTTTGGATGGTTCTCCCACACAGGTCGCTCAACTGAAAACTGAATATATTTCATCTAGTGAAACAGTTGAATTAGCTGTAAAAAGTGTTAATAATGATGGTGAATCTCTTTTGAAAACTAAAATGGCCTCAACTGATAATACGTCGATAACTTCATTTGCTTCAGAAGAGAAGATTCAAAGCAGTTTTAGGTTGAACGACGAATCTAAATCAAATTCAGAATGCAAGAGTAGTTCTTTGATGTTTTCAAGTTATGATATGCAATCAAACGAGCAACGTATAACAAATTCATCGTCCATACCTTCACAAGCTGGTTCAATATCTGCAGTAATCAAAACGGAAAGAATTGTACAACCATCATCTACAGCTGACGAAAGTTTTTTAACTTCATCTTTGCTTAAAGAGTCATATCATGATTTCAGATCATTATCTGCATGCACTCCAACGACAGTTACTTCATCGTGTGAAATGTCTAAGTTATTAGTGCCATCAAAATTATCGCTGACAAACTCATCTACGGAGTTAAATAAACAGATCTTTGATGCCAAAAACGAAACGATTTTGCAGTCACAATTTCATATACCATCTACTGCATCATCAGCAACTAAGTCTCAAGCATCTCTTTTAGCAGCCCCGTTAACGTCAAAATCACCAAATTCACTGCAGCTTGCCGAATCTTTAACACAAAATTCAACATCTTCTTTTGCTTCTTCATCATCATTTATTGCTTACGAATCAACACCAGCAACACCATCAGCAGGATCACTGACTTCACAACCTCCGGTTCTGCCCAAGCACAAGTTGAAAATTGTTAGAGTGGCCTCATCTGGTGGTCAAATAACTTACAAAGTTGAGAACTGCATAGTCCCTGTTTCTCTTCCTGAAACTTCGACGAGCAACAAAGATTCTAAGAATATTACTTCTTCTGATTCGCTTCTCTCGTCAAGTAATCCAACAAAATCTGACAGCGGTTCAGTTGACCAAGGACTCGTATTTGTTTCATCATCCTTTCCTTACTCGCAACCTTTTTCATCACAATCATCAAAAAAATCACCCCTAGCCAGCACTTTTCCAACAAAATCTTCAGTATTTGTATCGTCATCGAAATATCAATTTAAAAACTCTCATCCGAAAGCAGCAACTCCTTTGTCATATTTTCAAAATCAACCTATTTTTAATGAAGCAAAATTGATGAATAACACCAAATATCAGCGCAATGCTAGTAACAACCAATCAAAAATAACATGGAAGTCAACTTATGGCGAATTATTACTAAGAAACAATCTTGAAAATTCAGTGGATTGCACATGCAACTTGAAGGCGTTCGTCATCTGCAGCAAATGCGGAGCCTTTTGTCACAATGAATGCATTGGACCTTCTAAAATGTGTATTACCTGTCTTATAACCACCTAATGTATAGTTTGCTTTACATAATTCAGTACTTGTTTTAGTCGATAGTTAATATTGTCGATAATATTATTATCTCAAAAACTCTTATACGCCTTTTAATTTTTAACATGACATGATCCAGCTTTATTTTTTGTTATATTTGAGATAAAATGTAGTAACGCGTTAATGATTTATTTAAGCTAGCATGTTATAGAAAGGGTCAGTTTTATTAATTTATTTTACAGCTGAATTCATTTATTAACGGTCATTGGTTTGGCAAATAAGCTTTTTTTGATCTATTGTTTAATTATTAATTTTATTTTCAACTAAAATTGTAATTTATAGATTCATTGTAAGTTTTTTGTTTTGTTGCCAATATCACAAGTTAATATTATGTTATATATTTAACTATATTTAAATAAAATATCAAAAACAATGCTTTTCAGTTACAAATTTGTCAGCCATGCTCAATCGATCTCAGAGCAAATCATGTATGGTAGATTTTCATAGAGCTTCGAGCGAATGCTTGCAGCTTTAGTAGTTCTGTATATATGTATTTTGGATAACTGGTAAACTATTGGATAATGCGTTGAAATAACTTTGAAAATAACCAGTTTTCACATTTATCCGTTCGGCTCTCTAAAGGTGTACAAAATTACCCTGCAGCTAGCTGTGTAGACAGATCAGGACTCAGTTACACTCGTTCTAAACCACAATAACCTGCTACTGAAATGTTTGACAAACTGAACGTCAATTTTTTAATAAAAATGGAATGAATACATTTTTAAAATGTTAACGCATTTGCAGCGAACAAATGTAAAATAGTTTTTTGCGAAACACACACACACTATTTACTTGTTCCGTATTTAATTTAAACAAATTCACGTGGGAAATTTTCAATTTTTCATAATTTTCGTCTTACCTGCATTTATCAATTATTTTAGTCATCAACTGAAATTCATTGTGAGCAAAATATAGTTTTTCATTTCCAAACAGTACCTTCCTTAAAATTATGTGCTGTTAGAACTTCAGTTGGTTCACAATTTTTCGATTAGGAGCTTATTAAATTTAAACAGAAATTGTACTTTGCACTAAAATGCCACATGCCACCGTTGCATATCTACATGTTTGATTTAAACTTAACACTTTAGAGAGTATGAGATGCCGTATTAGATATAAACATTTCACAATTTTCAGGCATTTTCAATGTTTAAAAAGCATTTCAAATTTGAAAAATACTTTTGTTCGAGAATAAATTCACCTAATCTAGGCTATTTCGCAACGAAACAATGCCGATTGTGTGCCGTTAAATGAATCTCTTAGTTCGAAATAGTGACTATTGTGAAAGAATCATGACAGCTTTTCACTTCCCATCAACATCAAAATCTTTTTAATTCACAGCCAGCAAACGTCATTTAGTTGATTTAATTTAAAAGTTTATCTGATTCACATGCCAAAATTTTTTGGTGCTCCTGTGATCGATCGCTGGCAAGTGTAATTTACGTTATATTATATTAACTATTATTTATATTTCCACTTTGTTGAGTAATAAGCAGATGGGGTGTGATATTTTATTTCCGTGCTATTTAATTAGATGTTGCATGTGAACAAGGCAAAGCGTTTACAAATATTCCGGCATAACATATGTATGCATCATTACATCTTCTAAACAGACTAGACTTGTAAATGAAAAAACACATGTTACTGAACGCAAAAACATGCAAATTTTTTACTGACTTATATTTAATAGCTAAAAAATTTGGACGGTTTATTTACAGAGCAGACATTTCTAGATGGGAAATAAAAATACCTTTTAATACAGTGAAAGTTACACTTTAATTCCATTAGCATCTCACGTAGCATTAACTGTCCAATACATTCCAAATGCTTTTGTTTATCTCGATGTAAGTACGTCTCCATGCATTCAAAATCCGCGCATTGTGCTTTCCTAGCCCCGTCGTCATCTTCCTCATCAAACCTTTTGTCGTCACTTCACGCGCTAAGAAGTTAAAAACAGTAACACGTGCCTAACCCCCTCCAATAAACTAAATGAATGAACGGTTAGGAAGGAGAACTTGCAAAAAATGTACCTTGAGAGCAGTGATGACGAGTACTTAAGTACATTTGTACTTAAGTACATACTTAAGTACAAACGTAGTACTTAGATACTTATACTTAAGTACATATGAAAACCTGTACTTAAATACTTATACTTAAGTACATTTTTCAGTACTTGTACTTATAAGTAATAAATTTTTCCTGTAAGTACCAGAAAAATTTTAAGCAAAAATAAGATAATGTCAACATTTAAAAATTGAAAACTGTGATGAAAACACACACACACATTTTCACATTGACATTCTTGTTTATCTCTCTTATCAACATTTGTTCTTGTTTAGTCATGGATAGCGGGATGTTAAGATAACCATTGGCTAATTGAGTCATTAAAAGGTGGTTAACTCACATCACTCTGACATCTATATATCTATATCATAGACTCTACATGATCTATATACACATGCACAAGTAAATGTTGTGATGGAACGTTTGCAGCTGCCGAAGTTCAGCAATATAGATTTGAGTTTTCTTAATGAGTGGTTGGAACTGATGAGACCAATTTCACTAGCATTGGACAAGCTCCAAGGTGAGGTTTCAATGGAGTCTTATTTTGGTGCTGTCTTACCAACTATATTTGTTATACAGCGAAAACTGCAATCTTTTACTCCATCGTACACTTCAGCTCTTGTTTCTGCTCTTCAATGTGGCATGGAAAAACGCTTTGGCGATATAATTGACTTTAAAGATATTTCAAGCAACAGCAAGATGAGAGCATTTGTTGTGGCTTCGATCAGCCATCCGTTTTTTAAAATCAGGTGGATAGAATCATCAGTTCGTGAGCAAGTTGAAGACTTGTTTCTAGCAGAAGTGGTCAGAATGAGCAATTCTTCAACAGTTTATGAAGACAGAAATACTAGAGGTTGTACTAGTGCAGATTTTTATGGATTCCACGAACCAAGTTCCGAATCACGATCGAATGAAAAAGTTGAAGGACTGCAATATCTTAGTGATCCTTCATATGATATGGAACAACTCAAAAGGTAATCAATATTTTTCTGTAATATATTATATATGTATAATATGTATATGCTTGATTTTCTAATACATTTTTATTCTCAAGTATTAATAACAAATTAATAATTTGCTATTTCGGTTAACAACTATATTATTGTTCCTTAGGTATCCTGCTGTCGCACAAGTGTTTTTGAAGTACAATACCACTGTGCCATCATCAGCACCTGTGGAACGTATATTTAGCCAGGCTGGAATGATTCTCACTCCTAAAAGAAATCGTTTAAGTGATGAATCATTTGAAACTTTACTTTTACTCAAAAAGAACAAACTCTTTTATTGATGTAAATAAATTACTGTAAATAACGAGTTGATTTCTGAGTTTAATAAATTTATAAATATTTCAAATTAACCATGGTATGTACTTAGGTACTTATGTACTTAGTACTTATACTTAGTACTTATAAGTATCAAGTATACAATTTGTTTTGGTACTTAGCACTTATACTTAAGTACTTTTATTACTGAGTACTTAGTACTTATACTTAAGTACATTTTTTGAGTACTTACGTCATCACTGCTTGAGAGGATGAACTGAAATTTTCGAAAGCATTCGTGATTAATGACATTTAAGCCACTATCTATTGACTGCTTGGTTGTTTTGTCACATCACATGCAATGTAAGTTAGCTATGTCTTATACCGTGCTCCAGCTTATTTTTGATTTAAAAAAGCTGAAAGTTGACAAAATTATATTTAACACTCGCAACAAGAAAGATACTAAAATAGTAAATGCAACGTTATGGCATAGAAAATTTAATAATATAGTAATGAACGGCGACGTATTTATTAGCGATTTAATTGAGACTTTTCAATTCAACTTTAATCGATAATAACAAACTAATGAAAATAATCAAAGTGAAATTGATCATAGATATGAAAACTGAATCTCCACTCTACCAATGTGGATGTAATGATGGCCTATGTTTGTTTTCTATGATGAGTATTCAATTTTTTGTCATAATTGTTATTTTTATACTGAGACACATTTGTATATCATAAACGTAACTGTTGTTATTTAAAAGTATTATTTTTTTTAAATATTATAAATCAACAATGTCAAAGTTTATCAAGTCAACAAACTTAATAATGAGCTGAAAGTCGTTGTAAGAAAAAAAACTAGACTGTAAATTTCTCATCTCACTCAATCCTATGTTTATAATAAAATAATATAAGCTGCAACCTTTATTGACTCATCGATCAACATTGTGGCGGTGTTCAGTAAAACGAAAGATAACTTTCATGCGTTGACGGTTTGTCTGTTAACAAAATGATAGAACAATATTCTTAGTAAATCAACAAAAAAAATGTTTACAAGTTAATGGGAGTAGACCTAGATGCCGACCCAATTATGTAAATAACTTTAGGTGGAGTAATTAGTGAAGGCGTGTGTAAATCTCGCTCCGAACACTCAAGTTTAATGTAACTGAGAAATATAATATATAAATTTACAAAAATGAACCTCTACATTACGAGCACGATTTCAGACATAATCAAGTTTAAATATATTTCTAAAAAATGTTATGAACACTAGAATTAAATAAACTAGGTTAAAATACAACAAGTTTTTTAACTTATTTAAATTATTTTTCAAGCATCATTTTTTATTGCATTCAAGATTTCCAGATGGTTCGAAGAAAGAAATTACTTCCTTCAAAGCGGATTCTTCTATAAAAGGCATTGAGCATATCGCTTCTGTGTATTTCTCAGTCTACATAACTGGCAGGCAGGAAGAAATTAAGTGAATAGTGGGGAAAATTTTTTAAAGACACCGAAAACTTTAATAAAGGTTTGGAAATATTATGTTTCATTAATTGTTTTATATGTATTAACAACGTGATATGATCCATGTGCATTTAAAAAGAATAATTTAAAAAAAATTATTCAAAAGAATTTTAATGTCATTTGGTCATCAAATATAATTAACAATTTAAATATTTAATTTATGTTTAAATGATGTAAAAAGCTTGACTGATGTAAAAAGTAGTAAGATTTTGACGAAAGTTATTTTGTGATGAATCATAAATGCGCTAATATAACATCAAATGTTGTCAATGAGATTTACAACAATTAGCAGTAAACATGCACGTGTTTTTTTTTATATCTTGGTTTCATCTAGTTAGTTGATTGTCAGTACACGAATTCCGAAAATTTGATGTAAAGTAGAGTTTAAAAAAACACCTACAAAAACAAACAAATATATTTATATGTGAATATAACATGAAACGAGTTGTGACTGTTGTATATGTTATGTGATGTAATATTTATATTTATAAGCAGTAAAATTTAGGACACATTCTGATCATCCTTGAACAAACATTAATGCAGATGAAGCAAGTGTCTGCCCTGGCCCTCGTCTTGTCATCGATCATCTTAATTCAACAAGTTCTACCGATTCCGCCTGATTTCTTTCGAATCGAGTCAGTTTTATTCAGCACAAATATTTTCTACGCTTCTAATAAATTTGCTCAATGATATATTTTTCATTTCATTTCAAATGAAAATTTAATTTCAATTCTAGAAAGCTGTGATTGCTTTTTTTTAAATTTAACGATTAAAGTTTTATTTGAAAATTGCAGGCGCAGAATGAACCGAAACGTTGAAAACAATCAGTTCTTAAATAATTATCGTTCGAGAGGTGATTTCGAAGATGTCTCAAGTTTAATCTGCAGCTACTGTTCGTCAATCAATTACATTTCGGAAGCCACTTGCAAAAAAAATTTGGCGAACGAAAAAAAATCCTGTGCCATAGCGTTGCTGGCAGAATTGAACAGGGACGGAGATGTAAAGAACGTTTATTAATTTCATTAAACTTACATTAAATGTTTTAAAAATAATTAAGTAATATTCGTTTACATTGTTACACGCTTAAAAGATTTTACATATGAAATGACTAATTTGCACATGAAATTTTGTGTTTTTTTTCTGATTTTATCTGACCGTTTCTAGTACTGAGATCCAGCGCAAAATTTATTAATTTGTTCGTCAATTTAAGCTAAAGTTGAACTTTCACGCCAATGTTTACTAAAAATGATTTAATTTCAAAACCTTTAAACTTTCTTTGCGTGAGAACTGAATGGTTTTCTAATTGCAATTAAATGAATGATTATTCAGAATAGTGAAATATTTATTAAATAAAACAATTTTTGTCGTTATACACAGTGACGTAACTTTAACATTATCCAACGTTTGTTTTTGATCGGTTGTTTCAGTTGTGAAATCATACTTTAACATTAGCCATCAAACCTCTACGTGTGATTCACTCATAAGCCGATCAAAAAACCAATGCATAGTGTGGCGACTGAAGAGTATATATGCAGCGGTAAATAGAATAAAGCGCGATGAATGAATATTATGTTACGTCACTCAAGATTGCACCATGCAAATTGCAAACATTCATTTGCATGCATCGTGCTGCTGTTGAACTGTTCGTTGCTTGCAGACAGCAAAAAGTATTTGGGCTGTAAATTTTTTAAGCATAACTTTCATTAACTGAAATCATCGTGTTTCGATGTTTTATGGCTAGAATTTATAAAAAATTATTTGTTTTACAAAAAATTGATCAAATTATATTTTTCGATTTCGGTTCACTTATCACGAGCCTGATTAAACAAACAAAAAGTGAGAATATATATAATAGTTAACAAAATAAATTTTAAAAATATTTTTATTTAATGTTTCAGCATAAAATGTCGGATATCAAAACTGTCAAAAATTTATCAACGGAAGAAAGCGATTGGGAAATAAATTCTAGTAGTGAAAGTTCTAACGATGAAGATGAAGATAACGAGGTACCCCAGCAAACTGTATTTTTGAAGAAAACTTTCACAACTGAAACAGCTAATCAAAAACAAACGTTGGATAATACTACAAATAAAACGATTGATAAATCAGATGTTACTAGCAAAAAACTAGATAGCGTAAAAGACATTTCAAATCAAACGTTGATAACCGAAAATAATCCTAGCGATAAAAAAGATGAAACGAACCACGTGTTAAAATACGAAATGGACGAAAAAACAAAGTCAAACCGCGAAGTTCAAGTCACCACAACTATCAAAAAAATCAAAAAAGCGCCAAAAAGATCTGACTCGGGCAATAACTCTTCAACAAGCGTAGACAAGGATTCTGAAGATCACGGTGTACAAGGAGAGTCTAATGCAAAACCAAAAAAGAAATCGAAACTTATCAAATCAAAGGATAAACCTGAAGAAAAGGTTGAAAAGGTAAAAGAAAAGAAAACTGTCAAAAAAGTAAAACAAATAAAAAATGTACTTGAAAATGATGAAAGTGCATCATCCGATAATGTAAAAGTTGTTGAAGGAAAAGACAATAAAACAAAAATAACTAAGAAAAAGTCTGCCAAAATTGACGAGCAAACGGATAAAGTAAACAAGCCTAAAAAATCTTCAAAAAAGAGTGAAAACGCCGAATTTAGCGGAGAGAAAAAAGTGAAAGTCAAAGGGAAAAAAAGCGAGAGCACAAAAACGATTCCTAGTGAACCAAAAAACAAGGACGAAAATATAAAAGTTAAAACGATAAAGCCTAAAATGAATAATGAGAAAAGTTTGAAATCATTAAATTCAGAATCAAATGATAAAAGCGAAATAGAAACTTTGAATAAAACCGCATTAGAAGATACGAAAAATGACGCAATAAAAGTTGTTAATGGGGTTAGTGAAAACATAGAAAAATGTTCAAATTTGACATCGAGCCCAGATCTTGAGACGTTTAGTCAAAATAATAAATATTCTAGTTCTGATGAAGCAAACAGTGAAGCAAAAATTGTCATCCCTTTGAAAACATTGTGTCAAGAAAATGGCGAGTCATCGAAAATAATGGAAGGCGATTGCCATCTGGTAATCAGTGATGTCTACTCCAAAAAGGAAACAAAAGAAAATGATGTTGATGACAAATTACCAAATGCAAATGACAAAAAAATGTCACTGGAAACCGATTTAGATGAATGGATGAAAGATTTGTTAGCAAGACATAACATTAAAAGAGAAGTTCTATCACCAACAAGACATAACATTAAAAGAGAAGTTCTATCACCAACCTATACACAATCTTTTGGTAACGATGAGTCAATAGGGTCAAATGATACCAAAGTTGAAGAGAGTACAGAGCAAAGTGAGATCAATTCTAATGGCTTTTTAAAAGACAAATCAACAAAATATGATGACAGTTTCAGAAATGAGAATACATTTGATGATACTATGATTAGTCATATAACAAAAACAAATTTAGAAAATCACGATAGAAAACAATTTTCACAAAAGTTGGTTGACAAAGAAATTCAAGGAAGAATGTTCGAAACAAAGACAAGAACGAAAAATGAGCAAGATGAAGAAATAAATGAACACAAACAGAAACGATATGAACATTTCTTGAGCATTGGAGCCGATGAAGAAATTGATGATTTAAAAACCAAAAGACAAAATGATGATCAAAAGAAACGATTGAAGCAAATACTGTCAGACGATATTGATGATATAATTAACAAAATGACTGAAAATTCTTACTGCATCCAAAAGGATAATGAATACGAGGCCAATAATGAAGAAGAAAGTTTTATGACTCGCTTCAGAAGAGAAAAATATTCGAAAGTGTTATCAAAGCGTAATAAGTTAGAGCAACCGAAATGTAGGGAAGGCCTAGATGAAAAAATTAAAGAAAAGTATAAACATGTTAGAGTTTTGGTCGAAAAGCAACAATCAGTGGTTGACAATTTAAAAACATTGTCAAAAAAATTATCGGAGTTGGAATCAATGGTCGAAGAAGCAGAATCAGAAAGCCAGGACCAAAAAGCTGTGTTTGAAAATTTAGAAACATCATTAGACTCAGCATACAGTCAATATGAAAGCGATTTAAGAGAAGCTACTGAACAAACTTCACGCCAGAAAAAATTTCAAAGTGAAAATTTTCAAGATGAGATAAACACCATTTTCAACAACACTTTGCTTTTCACAAAAAACCAATCTTTCAAACTTGACAGCAACAAGGAAATAAAAAAATCTTTTCAATCCAATCAAATAACAAATCTGGTGGCTGATGAAAGAAATTCTCCCTCAACAAAGTCTCCATTCGGCATTATATGGGATTTTAATGGAGATATTAACAAATCAAAGATGAATTACAATGGCGAAAATGAGAAAGTTATGTACAACCCTATCAAGAAGAAATTTCAAAATGACTTTGAAAACATAGTCGATGTGAAAAACAAGTCTTTAAAAAATGAAACCGAAGACAATAGTGAGTTGTCAGCGAACGATTTTATTAACAAGATTAGAAACAAGTACGCAATTCAGCCACTAGCAACTCCTACGAAAAATAATTACAACTACAACACTAGCATTAGAAACAGTCCATACAACAGGTCAAGCATCAGTGATTTCTCGCTGCTTGAAAATAAATATGGCAAATGTAATACCGATAGCAACAGGCAGGGCTTTGAGAGAATTGTCAATAAAAGGCACAGTTTGACCAAAAACTACGATGACGACACCAATTCTATAAGAAGTTACTCGAGCCTGTCCAATAAATATTTAAATGAAAAAAGTTTTTCAACCATTAGACCAACGGAAGTCCAGGCCAAATATGATAAGTACAACGCACCAACATATCAAAGTAAATTTCTAAGATCAATGCTGAACGATTCAGTGAATTAAGGTACCCAAACGATAAATAAGTGAAAATCGATGGATCTATTCAATAGTACTGTAACTCATATTCGTTTTTGTGATTTGTGTACTTTTGTTAAAAAAATTTCTATACGATTTTTATTAAATTTATTAATTACTCAGTAACTGGTAAAACTCGTAGACGAACCATATAGTTTTAGAAACCACTATACGCTTGAAACATTTTAAAATAATTATCAATATATGAAAAAACTTGAGGCTCTTTATTAGAAATCACAAATCAGTTGCTAAATTTTATATAACTCAAGCAAAAATAAATGAGGCAGGCAACAACAAATATACAATTTTTTGCTTACATATTTTTTTCTAAATACAAAAGGATATAGGCCAATAAATTTATAAATTATAGATTAAATTGAAAATGCAGGCACAATTATTTAGAATAATTTAAACGTTTAGCTGAGCAGAATAAAACGATGGTATAAAGGTCCGTACACATCTATGTGATAAAGATGAAAGGAAGATAACATAAGGAAAATTTACATCAAGATAAACTTTATTATAGATGTATACAAAGCTGCTCTTTGAAAACAAAAAAAGACAAAAGGAAAATACTAAGGATTAACTGAAACACGCATATTCGTTTGAGGAATTTGAGTGTGTTGTAGCAACAAAAAAACATGTTTTAATACTTTGGGATGTTTTCCTAGTTTTAATAAGATAAGGAATTTATTTTACAATAAACTTGTTGAAGGTTTGATTTGCATGATTGTATGAAAACTTTGTACTGACTTTGTGAATAACAACTGGTTGGCTTTTAGAAGAGTAACTAAAAAATAATTGAGTTTATAAAGAAAATTAACAGCTTTGCGTTCGCCAGAATTGCTTTTTTGAGTTGAGCTAGAGATAAGATGTATCAATCATAATGTACTCAATAATTGAAATAATGAAACAAACCACTTGTTTAAACAATTTTTTTAAATAAAATCTTTTAAGTTGTTTCCATAAATTTAAATATTTCAAAATAAAATATATCCAAAAATTAACTTTTTTCTTTAGTGAAAAACGACGATATCATCTTCATCCCTTTTTTGTCAACTTTGTTCAATTTCTTCTGAGCCGGTGTTAAGTTTTCTTTCTGAATTGTCGCCATTCAGTAAAAATTAAAGTAGCATAGAAGTAAAACACATCAACATAAAAAAACAGGCTAATGAGAATTACTGACATACTTTTTCAACTGGTTGTGCTATCAGCGAACTGTAATCTTCATGTGTAACTAAATCATCCACTTTTTGTTTCTTATGTAATTAAACAAAGTAATTTTGTATGAACAAAATTAATACCAAAGCAACAAAAAATAATGAAATTTTACTTTTGACGGTGGCTCTACGTCGCAGTCAGTTATTTCATTGCTTTCCAACCTAACAACAAACACACTCAAATAAATTTCTGAAATAAAAGTGAGATCAAATTAGTTTTGTACAATACTTTATATTGAAGAACTCTAGTAATTCTTGGGACAATTCTGGCTCAAGATATTCTGACAGTAGATGACAAGCATAGATTTTATAATCACCTGTGTACGAAGTGTGTGACAATCATTATACAAAATTATAGATAAACTTAATAATGTATTTTATACTCATTAAAGTTAGAAAAGAATTATATGGTTTTAAGCAACTTATTAAGCATTCAATAATCTGATGATGAACAAATTGAAAAGTTTTCAAATGTATGTCTTGTTCTAAAATATCCATTATTGAATAAAAATTAACTAAATTTATTTCATATAATTACAGTACAAAAAATGGAATTTATCGAAAGCATAAATGTTCATTATCTTCAAATTTAAAAAATATTTTTTCAAAATATGTTTCAATTCATCTATTTGAGCAGCAATGTGAAAGATGTAGCAGAGAATTCAACCGCTCCAAGCCATTCTAAAACAACATTGCTTTGTTGAGAATTTTTGAAAAGTTGAATGGTTTTAATGTATCAAATTTAATGATTTTTGCATGAAATTAAATAAATAAAATGATTGATGCCAGTCAACGAAACATCAACGTAAAATTGAAAGGTATTAAATAAATAACTTTAAAATTATTAAAAAATGATTTACTTTCGGATAAATGTGAAGCTGTAGAAAAACTTGAGACATATGATGAGGACAGTGAAGTGTTTATTTGCAAGTCTTTTAAAACTTTCATCAATGAATCAACCTGGAAGAAAAGAGTTAGATAGAGAAATGGAGAGAAAGAAAGAGAGAAAGGGAAAGAGAGAGAGGTGATAAAACAAGTGATAGCAGAAACGACAGTCATTGACAAATAACTCACTTTCAATTGCAACCATGCTAGAGTCTTTTCTTTGTTATATTTATAATACAAATCCTCTCCTAATTCTGAATTATGTAAAAAATTTTTAGTCTGCAGTAAAAATATAAATTAATTTCACACCTTTCGTATCACACACAAATTTTAAAAAGGACATCAGCTTGTCTTGGAAGATTTTATTATCAGGAAAGTTCTCATCATCTAAAATACTTCCTACAGACTTGTACATTCTGAACTTTTGAAAAAAAATATTAATATATTATTTATATTAATTGATTTCAACCATGAAAGATTCTATACCATCACACACAAAAGATACTATAACATTTATATAATTAGAAATCAGAATTTGCGACAAAAAATAGAAAAAAAATGAAAAAAAAAAAAAAACTAACACTTTTTCTCAACAAGGGAAGGAACAAATATAACATATTTATTTCTGTAACCATGAAAAGTCCATCCTCTAAAAATATACATACATATATATACACATATATATTGATTTTAAGATGTAACAAAATTTGATGTGAGAATTGAGGGACTGACCACCACCTTTAACGACAAAGTCTTTAATGAACCACGATCGAAAATTTTCTTGAAACTTTGTGATTTCATATATATGACAGGATGAATTTGAATAAAAAAATGTTGAAGCTATTCCTGAATTTGAAAAATGTTGGCATATGAAATAATTTAAAAAAATTTATACATACAGTAGAGACAATTATTTTTAAATAGATCAACAATAAAATCAACAAATCTTTAGAATACATTGCCAAGTAAACTGGTGGAAGCACAGTAAACAATTTAAAAGCAGACTATGATTACTAGATGAACAGTAATCAATGTGATCGGCTATCATGGTGTGCCTGACAAAATACTCACTAGCTCCTTTACCAGTCTACAGTCTACAATCCTCAATAATAAATGTTAACACTATGAGCTGGCGAAGTGATTTGTGCGGGCTATACAAGAAACTGCAATAAAAATTCTGATTGGTATTAGGACTGCTGATGAGTTTCCATTCAGGACAAAACAGGTGTCCAGCCTATCCAAACAAATACTATTCTTTTCTTCTCCCATTCACTGCTCTTCCTGGTTTGGTGTTCTCTTTAATGAACGCAACTACAACAGTACTTTACTACTTCTACTACTACAAACTAAAAAAGACAATCTTTGTTTAACAAAAATCACAGATTAAATAACATACAGCTGTTATTAAAATTAAATGTTTTCAATAAATTTAGCAATTTTTATTTTATTTTTTTATAGACAACAAAAGAAATATTATAATCATATGCACCATATTAATTATTAAGATTAGAAGTTTAAAGAAAATAATAAATGAAAATAAGTGTCATAATTTCAAAGCTAACCTGTCTTAGGATGCTTTAATTTGCATGTTTCTAAAATGCCATTGTTTTGAGAAATAACATCTTTTAAATTTAAATAATTAATTATATCATATAATAATATGAAATATAAAATCTAATTTATTTTATAAATTGCTGCTAACTAAGCTCAAATTTAGCTTTAGTTAATTTAATAATTTAGCTGCTAAACTACTACTAAACTCTAAACTAAACCTAACTAAAATCTAAATTAAATAAAATGTAAAATCAAAAAATCACAATTTGACTATAAAATTTAAAACCTACCTTCAAGCAAAATAATAGGACCATCTTGATACATTTTTTATTCTTTAAGTTTAAGGCGATGCACTTCAAACAATTATTTATTATTAATTTCAAAGTTGAGAAAATGAAAATGTTATAGCGAATCCAAACAGAAATTAAATTAGTACGCGCTTATTTACTTGACAGATTAGCTTGATGTACAGCATTTGTTATTTAATGTTTTGATCAGCTGCTCAACTTTTCCCCTTTTATCATTCTGCAAAACAAGAGATCCGTTTTGAGTGTTGGATGCGTATGGCTTAACGCTTAACCCTAACCCATTTTTATATCATTGCAATAAAGATTTATCAAATTTTTAAAAATGTTGTTGTGTAAGTCGTATGCATATATATAGAGTACATATATTCTACGATATATATATTCTATATATATATTCTCTCTATATATATATGGATGCAGGTTTAAAAAAACTGCTGAAAACTTAGCAACCAGGAGGAATCTCCGGTTTTACCTCATCATTTTTATTATATTTATGTCAGATTCAGATTTTATTATATTGACATACGTGTCAGATTCCGACAAAACTCAAAATGTTTATTTCTTTTACATGTTTCTTATCTTTCTCGCGCTCTCTACACACATTTAAGAAATATATATTACATCTTTTTTAAGACATAGCGAGGCACACACACGCATACGTATATAATATGCATATACAACAAAGAAATAATTATCTACATGCCACAGAGTTTTACCTCTATGAACGAAGCTTTTATTACTGTTGTTGACCTTGTTGTCCACATTCTCGTTGTGACACTATTTAAGTTCGCACTTGTTGCTCTGTTAGGAACGTGAAGTCCTTGTTTCACTTGTTGAATTTCACCACAGATCGGGTTTTGTGGAGGTCGATGGTTGCCAATGTCCAGAAAGGATAAGTCACAAGAAAGAAAAAGCTGTTAGGAAAATGTTGGTGCGCTGATGTCTCTATAGTGTTATATGTCAAACATAAGCAACTTTTTGAACACATTCATACCGAACATTATTTCCAAAATCTAACCTTCATCGTTTCACATTTGATATCTTTTGTTTCATTCCCTGTTTATTCAAGTCACTAGTCAGATTAGGCAGCACAGATTATTAAAGCAGTCCTGACGATTGCAATATATTTACAGCTCACAATCTAAAACTGATTAAAAGGTTTGTCATGCTGGTCCGTTTCCTACTTATTTGTATCCCAATTGATTCCGAATCACTTATTAAGAATCAAAGTTTCGTGATGACAGTAATATAAATATATTTATATAATATATATTATATTTATAGTATATATAATGATAGTAACACAAACACAGCATATAAATCAGTGATTTTTAAAACATAGAACTCATCAATTAATATGCAATATCAAAACTAAAACGGCAAACATAAAAATAGCATAAACACTAACAAAAAAGCGAAAATACATTTTGAGATATTACAATTCAAATCTGCATGATATGAATTAAAATCAAAAAACTTTCTTGCGTTAGAAAAACATTAAAGATTGTTGAAAAACAAGGAGATCTAACTGACTAAAAATGCATCAACAACCAAAAAAAAAGTTTAATTTAAAAATTAATAAAATCAATCAAAATAGAAATGAATTTAAAAATGTGACAATTCTGTTTTGTTGAAGTTTCTAATATCAATCGGTGTTAGTTAATTTTAAATATCAACAAATCATATGACTTTGTCGTGTACAGTACACCATAGCAACAATTAGCATAACAAGTTTAAAATAAGATAAAAAGTATGTCAAATACTTGAAAAAATGTAAATCAAAATACAAGTAAAAAAATGCTTGCGTCAAATTTTATAACCTGACTGGCGGTTGTGAATAATTATAAGCTCAAATTTCACCATTTTCGCATCTTTCGAGCAAAGTAAGCACTTTGAAAAAAACAATTTGAAATGTCGACCAAATTTCAATTTCTCGACTACCTTTCCTTTCATTAATATTAGTGAGTTTATGTTCAGGTTGGTGTTAGGGACGGGGTCTATATGCTATGCACGTTTGTGTATTGTGTACATTCAAATTATAAGTAATGTATCGTATATCGCATAGTTAATTTGTAGAGGAGCGCCAGTTCAGTTACCTTCTTCAGAGGCGCCAATTTAAGCTCTCAGTTGGTCGTCTGTTGTTTCTTCTAATCAGTAAGGAAGACATTCAACTGATATTATTTACTAAAAATTAATTTGCTACGGGTCCCAGTTCATGTTTACTACAACGTTTACCTCAAATAGTGGAGATAGTACTTTGAATGTAATGAGCTTTTGCAAAATGCACAGTTAAAATATTATAAATAGATAAATAAATAATAAATATATGAAAATAACAGGTAAGAAAATAAATATCGGAATGAAAAAATAAAATGAAGATAAACGGTGTATAATGCACTGTCACACGTTGTCAAAAAAATTAAGGGATTTTTCTAGTTTCGAAGTGATCTGTAAAATAAAATGAATAATTTGAATCAGCCAACTTTTTATTTTTATTGAATTTTCAAGTAGCATGCTCATGTACTGTTACCATTTTCAGCTATGTAAATATTGGCACATTTTGCATATTAGTTTAGGAGCATTTTTTATCTCTACATAAATAACAAGAGAAAAAAATTAATTAATTACGTTTAAACAACAACACACGTTTAAACGACATTTTCCCCGAGATCGGGGGTTGCCGTTTGGCTACCTATGATAAAACCGAAATACCCCTCGACGCCATTCAAAATACTTACAATTAATTACGTTTAAACATCTATTAAATTAAATGCTGGATGATGTCACAAAGATTTTTTTTTCATCATCATCAGACGTCTATAACATCGGTATCTTGTGTAGTGACTTTGATTTAATTTAACTCATACTTCAATAAAATAATGAAGCATTTTAAAATCCATTTTGTTTTTCAATAACGCCTGGTTTTTAAGACGATTAATTTAACAAGATGGACTTGTGTGGTCGACGCAAATAACAATTCCTACATTTCAGCTACTCATTAATTTAGAAAAACGACTCAGTATGATACTTTGTTATCGCCTCACTTCAAAAAAATGTGAGATTTAAGCATATTTTCGTCGAAACGTTTTTGTAGTCAAATCGTCAACACTTTCAAATCGTCTTCAGATTACATTAATACAATTAAGAAATACAATAAAGAAACCTGGTCAGACTAGTTAGTTACATAAGTAATTGAAAAATATTAAACCTGTTTGAAGAAGTCAATTTGTCCTTGCAGATAAGCTTGCATATAATTAGAAAAATCAGTCACTCTGTTCACTTGAAAGTGTTGTATTTCAGCAAGTACAGTGTATGTGATGACGTCAGCTCGGCTTTGAATTTTGTTCACTTCCTGACGCGTCAGCTGTCCAGCATTTTCTTGAATTTTGTTTGTAGTCGACTGCATGTGCAACACGTGAGGTGCATTTTAAAATGGTGTATAACAAATAAACAGGCCAACTTCGACATTTTAACAAATCTATAAAATCGTTTATTCGGTTAAAAACGAAATCAAAATATTTTATGAATGCAACATTTTATTGGCACCTTATACAACATTGGCCGACAAATGAAAACGAAACTATGAATAAATAATGAATTGAATTAAAAATAAAATGATTGACAGTAGAAATTAATGAATACCCTTTGAACCAAAAGAACATCAGGAAAGACACTTAATATTCCTCTGTATTCTTGCAGACCCTCCATCAAATTCACCAAATCTTTACTTGGCTGGTGAAGAAGGAACATAAAGTAAGTATAAACAATCAATGCATTGATGTTTGAAATAAATTATCTCAAACAGTTAAATTAAACTTTAACTTATAATTCTATACTTGACTTTTAAATCCTAATTGAATAATCGCTACCAATTTGTTATAAATGGATAGATAATTTATTAATGAACAACAATAATTTATTTCTCATATTGCTACATTTATGCATTTGTAAGAGTTTAATTTCGTAATAAAATAGAAAAGAAGAAAATAAATTAATGTTTAAATGTTAAAACCTGAACACTGAAGAGTAAGGCAATTTCAATGTAAGTCTTGCCTGTGTATTGAATGGCTGACGACAGTTTACGAGAAGCTACAATGAGCAAGCAAATATTTTGTTTAATAATCCGAAAGACAATTTTATGTTTGAGCATAAAAATTTTAGTTTGTGTCCCTTCTTGTATGTTTTTCTATTATATTATGTTAAATATTAAACATTTTGAAATGATGACCAAATTAGGGAACAACAGCCTGACTAGCGAGGTGAGTGAATGATATTGTGATAGTGGTCAACTTGTGGCTATTTTTCAAGTGTTTACGACATCAATTTGAAAAATAAAATAAAAATTAAATAACAGAACAAAACTGTGTGCAAATTTAAATGCTCACATTTTCTGTTGTCCAGTTCAAACGATTTTGCCAGTTCTTCATAAGATTTTCCTAATGTAAGAAATTCTTTGTGAAATTCTGGCGATTGTTGAAAAATTCAATATACATTATTTTTTCATAAATATGTTAAATTTGTAAAAAGAAATTATCATTAATAAATTGTTAGGAATGACTTTATAAGTAAAGCATTTATTTCATTACATAATCATGCAATCTGTAACAAATAATATGATGGAAAATTCAGAAAGTTACTTAATCTGTATCGATAACCATTCTTCTGACAAACATTGGACAAATGTTTGATACTATCCTCCATGGAGCGAATGAACCGACCAAACTTATCCATCTGAATTTCACTGCATGGCAAATCACAATACCACATTTTCTTACAGATGCTTTGTTAGAATTAACATTATAAAACTCAACAGAAGACAAAAGCAAATTATAAGAAACAGACTGGCTTCAACTCACTGATAATTTCAATTCTCATGGATGAAAAAAACGAAACAAAAGACAGCAGTTGGATCTTTATTATAGTTGTAGGCACGTGTAGAATTGTATAAGATTAATTTAAACATCTCTTTTCCATAAAAATGAATGAATGAATGAATGAATGAATAAATAAATAAATATAAATACACAAATTTTTCACTTACACAACTATAGGATCGAGATCAATGCCAGGCGGTTCAACAGTGTAGAAGAAATAAGCACCTTTGTACTTGTCCCTTTCTATCTGTCTCTTGCCTGCTTTCCATTGCTGCCATTCAGTTAAAACATTTACACTGTTGTGAAAAAGGAAGTTGTAATTGTAGGAATGCACCACTACCTCAACGTTTCCATTGCAGTGGATGAAATGTATAAATGCTTCGGACTGTGAGATGATCGGATGTTTGCACATTCTGCTCATCCACAAACTCAACTTACGCAATCTTCCTCTGATGAATTCTTCCTCAAATCTTCCTGAGGAACGTTTGCAATGTGCGATCTTACAATAATGATCAGCCGTTTAAAATCACCTTTGAAATGTTTTGAAAGTTTGAAACGAAACATCAAAACTTAGAATGAATTGCGGTCAATATTTAAAAATTAAAATAAAAGCAAAAACTTCATTCTGTGAGTTCAATTCATAAACATTATTAGCAATGGCTGAAGGAGATGTAAAAGATGTAATAAAGCATGTGACAGGAAAAAGATCAGTTCATGATATATAAATAAGAAAAATTGAAACAAGAAAAAAAATTGACTTAACAATAAATCTTCAAGCATAAGGTTACATGAAGATGACTGGCAACTTAATGATACAGGCATTTATAAAAAGAAGCAGACAGACTGACGCCAACCAGATATTTGTTTCTCAGGCAGATGAGGGATGATGAGTGTGGAGAACTTTTCAACCAGCCGATCATGCAGCCAATCAAACTGTTTGTACCTTCTATACACTGGAGTATTTGTTGTCTGTAGTGTTGGAAACTTTTTTTTTAAACTACCATAGTTCAAGCATGGGAAAACAATAAACAGTGAATTAGCAACTTTTGGACTATTATCTGGCACAAAAAGAAATGAGAGAGGTTAAATCAAGTCAGATGTAAAAATTACATTATTAAATTTTTCATTTTTCAACACTTTCAACAAAATATTGATATTGTAAACCAATCCCTAAATTTTAAAATGTTCATAAGAAAAAAATTCTGTCAAAAAAAGTGTAAGGATAGAAAGTTCTGAAGCTTACAGATGGCAAAACTTGATAGGTGGTATAACTCTTCATGCCCTTGTATTTCTTCTCTTTCCTTGGTGAGCCTAACTTGCAAGTCATGCTCGGCACTGCAGACAGTGACCAGACTGGGCCCTCATAAGAATCCTGAAGTCAGGATTTAAAAAAAAAATTTTTCATTCATATTAAATTACTAAAAAGAAAAAACATTAGTTTATGTTTAGTATATACACTACACACACACTTGCATGTACATTATACACACACACAATATTATATGCTGACACAAAATATATACACATACACATCAACACAAAAATAATTTACATAAATGTTTATCTTCTTGACATCAGATGGCAAAGCAGGGGGATCCATGTTGAAAAGGTACATGTCAGCTGATCCTGTTGTGATGCCAACCAACCTATGAGATGATGTTCATCAAGGTTAAAACTTGAAACTCTATGAATTATAAGTGAATGAATAGGAGACACCAACTTTTTCCCATGCTTGTGATACAAATCCTCTTCATCCTCCTCATCATCATCTTCAAAAAAATCATCATATTTGCAACTATTCAACTTGCTATTCTTCTCTAGAGTACTTGTGGGACATTTATTACTGCTGTAAACCTTGCAAAAGAAATAAACAAATAAATAAATAAAGAGCTTAACATCAATACAGCCAATGAACACGAATGAATACAGACGGAACAACCTCTGTTATGACATTGTAATCCTCATTGTCATCGTCATCATCTTCATCCCAATCTTCATTGTCACTCAAGACTTCAATTGCATTGAACCTCGCGTTACATGGTACGCACCTGTGGTGGTGTTGCGGAGAGGAGGAAGATGAAGATGACGAGATGTAGGTTTGTACGACCCGGACAGGTTTCGGGGGTGGTCGGGGAGGGAGGGCGATGGAGGATTGACTGGATGCCGATGATGACGCAGATGACGACGACGAGGTGGAGGATGAAGCAGGAAGAGGAAATGGTGGCTCAGGTAAGGGGAGTCTCGATGCTGGAACTGGACAATGAAACTGGAAAATTAAATTTATGTTAGAAGAAAACTGAACGATTAAATTAATTTATTTTCATTTTAAAATTTCTCTATGATTCAACTCTACAAAACTGACAAAAAGCAATTTTCAAAGTCATATTTTATGCTTTTTGAAACTGCAGACAGAAAAATAACCAAGATAATTTTTTGAACACATTTATAGGTCAATTAGAAGTGGCTGCTGTTACCATTAAATTGAAAGCTATTTTCAAGTAAATGAATAACTTTAATCATAAAATTATATTAAAGTTTATAAAAATAACAAATGATTTTTTTGTAAAATTAAAAGCTACTTGTCAAAAATCTCATCATAGGATACAAATTATGAAATAACCTTAAAATAAGACTGAGGTACCAATCCTTTCAAACCATTCCCATTCCTGGCTTCCCACCATCCATTTCCAATATCCTTATAAAAATAATGGAATTAAATTTTATCAACTTCTCTCTTTGAAAATAGTTTGAAGGCACTAATACAACTGGAAAAGATGTGTGTACAATGCTATAAAAAAGGCTCATTTTAAAAATAAAACATTGTCAGATACACCAATTTTTAATATATGCAAAAAGACTTATTAAAAAATGTGCAAACATACCAGAGTAATAAATTTTTTGTAAAAACTGAAATAAGTTGAACTACAAAAATAAATGACAAAGTTGGTAACTCAGTATATTGAGCACGGGAGATAGCACAAAGTTACTATAAAAATGACTTTTCAAATTACAGTTTTAATCAGTAATTTTTTTTAGTTGAAACAAACTATGTTAATTAATTTTTTCATATTGAATCGATGCTATGACTTAAAGTCAATGTTTTAAAACTAAGAAATAAAGACAGCAAATCCCATCACCATCACTATAATCATGTCTCCATGTACTCAATGATAAAATCAGGACAGAAAAAAAAACTTGAGAAATAAGCATCTAAATAAATTTAAACAATGCACACATTAACATCGTCTATGAAATATGTAAATGTGTTTTACATCAGCTTAAGAACAGGAGGTTTTATAAAAACTTACTGTCGACAAGATGGTGACAATATCACTTGCTTGAAAACTTAGCTCCTTCTCCGACTGCGAATGGAAATCATAAAGAGCGACTGCCTGTAAAGAAAATAAATACCGGTGAAACATTCTTTAAATGAATGAATAAATTTAATAATTTAAGATGCACTTTTTGTGCCTGATTTTATTAAAAAGATAAAGTATAATTTTGATTGATTTATATTATAATTTTACTACGTGTTTACAATTTGATTGTTTATAATATAATATAACATAAATTAATAATTCTATTAGTGTTAATAATAAGCAAACCTTCTTTATATAAATATTATACCATGTTTTTAGTTAGTATAATTACATTAGTTAATTGATTTAAAAAATATAATTAATAAAACAAATTAAACATAAAATATGAAATTAAAATAAAATTATTTCAAATAGTAAAAATAATATATTTTTAATAAAAATTAAATTATTATAATATAATAAAATGACAATCAAATCAATATCAATATAAAATTATAAATCATCAACGTTTTTTTACTTTAAATTTAAAAATTAATAATAAATAATTTATGTAAGTAGTTATTTGCAGTTGCTGTTTAGCTAGCAAAAATAAGGTATAAATTTTTTTAAATTTTTACCAAATTTTCTTAGATATGTTGTTAATAAACCCTGAAAATTTCACAGGGAACATTTTATTTGAGTTCTATTATTTAATAAACGTTTATTTATTTTTATATTGAAACCCTTGGCTAACTTAAAACACCTCAAAAAAGAAAAAGATGACTGTATATTAGGGTGGGTCACTTTTGTATGTAAAAAAAATAAAAGTCGACCAATCATATTCTAATAGCATTTTTTTATTGTAGTGCATCATATCAAATAGTTTTAGTGAAAAATCAAATAAAAAAACGCATATCTTCAGCCCGCGCATGCGCGGCAAACATTTTCAAAAAAGTCCTATTCGTTATAGTCATAAGCTATTTATTGAAAGCTCGACCAAATGCCATTCTAACAAGACAAATGACTTTGTAAGTATTCAGTAATATTAAAAGCCAAAGCCTTAACAAAATAAACATAAGTTATCAAATAAATTGTTTTTTTTTTATACAAAAAATCCTGCTTGATGTCAGTTTTTAGGATGAGCAAAATACGCGTCCTGCTGAATAACACAATCTACAACTGCTTTTAACGCATTTGGTAAATATCGCAAGTTTTCAATTAATTTTCAAAGATGCCGTGATCCGACCTTACATGATGGGTGTATCCTTTTTTGAAACCACACATTTACTTTTACAACGTATTGAGCCAAATCAAATAAATTATTTGATGGTGCGAGTGTAAAAATGTTAAGACGCAAAATTCGGTTAGCTTTCGTTAATCAACGAGCTTGTGAAATATTTACAGATGACTATTTTATCAAATCATCTGAGATTCTTCCAGTAATTATTGCTAATGTAATTTCATACAAAGACGCAAAATCCAGTTAGCTTTAATTAAGATTGTGTAAAACTGCTGAAGCAATTGCAACACCGGTTCAATCAGACACTCCATAACGGTCACATAATTGTGACAACAACGGTAAACTTTGGATGCACTTCTTTTTTTCCATAGTTTTTGAGGTAGAAGTTAAGGGCTTTTCTTGATTTTGTGCAACTTTCCGGCTGATGAAATACTTGTATTTGAATCACCATTTATTGATGAAATTAACACTTTTCTGACATTTTCAATTGCGTTAATTGGCGGTTAATTGTTGATGCGTATTTCTGAGCTAACTTTTTTTAAAATTTTTAGTCCGATTTTCATGCTTTTTTTTAACGTTAATTAAATATTTTAGAAAAAACAACAATTAACGGAATTTTCAAAAAAAAATTTCTAGATGCATTTCCCACCAAAAAATGGTTTTTAGGATAAATGACATAATTTAAATACCAAAATCAGCATGTATTAGAACGAATACTAAGCAACGACCAATGTTTTTATATAAACGCTTTTTGAATGGCTGTATTTTAATTTTTTCCACAAAACTTCATCGGCTTTGCACGGGCTCTTTCACTCAAAATAATTTAATAATATTTTAGATGGTTCATTATGATGTCTTATTACAACATAATTTCGCTATTAGAATTCATTTACTAAAAAAAATTTTTTTGACCCACCCTACTGTATATTGCTACACATATTTATTTTCCAAAAAAACACGGTTATAAAAAAATTTTCAAAAACATTTTTTTCAATTAATAAATTTTTTCAAAGTCGGATGAAACAATTCGACTCCGGGCACATTCAAAATTTTTGAGTCAAAAAAATTTCAACTTCAACTCCAAAAATTTCTGACTGACTCCGACAATCTGGTTATTTATTTGTTAAAATTTAAAAATTGCGTGAATCGGGCGAATGTTAACGACATAAAGAAGCAGCGCACACGAAAACTGACCTGAAACATGCCGCCAGACATTCGCAGTCGTACGTTTAAAAAAATGAGAAGGAACCGAACACTAAGGCAGCAGAACACTATAGTAAATATGTCACGTGAGTGAGCGTAGTACGTTTTTCGAAACCTAGTTTAATATTTAAATAGATTATGGAAAGCTAAATCAATTTAGATTAAAACTATTTAACTGCTAAAAAAATGTTTAAATTTTTACAGTTTTGTTTATGACACGCCATATTTTAGCCTATCAATCTTAGTCAATTCAGTTGTTTGTTACGCAGGTAACGTTTTTATTTCAAACGACGCATCAATAAATTTTGTTTTTGCGATGTAGATGCAGTGTAGGTTACACTGTACACGGTAGAGTTTTGTAAATTTCCAGAGGCAATTTCAACGACAAAAAGGTTTTTCGAGCTGTAGAAATTCCGATAACTGTGGTTAGTCAGGGTTGTTAAGCCATATAAGAGCATGTTATTTGTCCGTTTTTCTTCTATTCATGTCACGTTACTTTTTTGGTTTTTACTATACGCAACCTAACATAGTTAAAAACTTTGCAGGTAATTTGAATGAATTAAATGCTGATGATAAAATTGTTCACAAAATCAATCTAGCACTGTCAATGCTGAAAGAACGGTGCTGATATTAAATATTTCTTTACAACTAATAATTATCACAACTTGACAATTGCTTAATCTGAATCACTATTCGTGGAACAAAAACATTCAATGATGTGCGACTAGACAACCAGCTCTTTTCAAAAATAACATTATAAGTA
Source organism: Helobdella robusta (assembly GCF_000326865.2). NCBI lineage: Eukaryota > Metazoa > Annelida > Clitellata > Rhynchobdellida > Glossiphoniidae > Helobdella > Helobdella robusta. The sequence goes on along the minus strand of NW_008703718.1, from coordinate 52,466 downwards.
GAACACCAAACGCTAGCAGTGAAAAATTCAAACATTACAATGACCATTATAAAACTTAACAAAGAGAAGAGCTTAATTATTGACGATTAGTTTTATCCTGTGATTTAACTGTTGATTAGTTATTGTTTTGTATTCTAACAATTTTAACGATCGAACGAACGAGGGATCGATTACGGCAATTGCCAGTTCTGTTTTCTTTCTAATAAAGTCATCTAAAATAAGTCTGTTCAGGAATTAAGAATCCGCGGAAAGAGAAATAACCATACCCTACAAGTTCAAGGGGTCGGTTATAACAATATATTGCAATTACAACTTCTCTTCAAACCTCGTTACTAAATTTGCTAATCCTATGTATATATATATATATATGTGTGTGTGTGTTAGTGTGTGTGTGTTAGTGTGCATGTGTTAGTGTATGTGTGTGTATTCTGTTCAAATAATCCATACAAAAAGCAAAATTTTTTTATAAATAGAGAAAAATTCGTGAAACTAAAACTAGACTGCAATTTGAAAACCAAAGTCAGAAGTTGAAGCTTAGTTAAAGCAATATTGAAATTTTTTTAAATAATTATGTACGACTTCCCTATAGTAAGCTTTTATTTATAGCTGTTTGATTACGACATCATTTGTAGCCAAGAAATTCCAAAGTTTATTACTTTCTATGCAACTTGTTTAAAGTGGCTAAATACATCCCAGAGAATGTATTTTAAAATATAAAATGGTACAACGTACTTTCCCACTCAGGTTGTTGACAGATAAATATCGAGCCATATCGTTCCAACACACGGCTGCTCCAAGCATCAAATCATAATCCATGTCACCTGCAGCGCCTATTAATACAATGGACGAAAGATTGAATGCTGTTGGCTGTACATATTGTGTGCCGATTATGAATTGGTTCTATCGCTTGGAACATGTATAGTTATATACAACAGGCACATTTTCATATATGCATTCACATTTCCACACATTGTATTTATATATACATGCACTTTTCCATACGTACATTCACGTTTTCACACATACATTGTGCATATCTTCTCGAAAATGATTTGCACTGATCTTCATTATCACACAGAAAGAAAAGAAAACGATGTATTGTATAGTTTCTGAGCAATTGTGTTGAACCGTAACGAGTAAAAATTGTCACTTACTGATCCATCTGAAGGTGGATGCCATGTTAAAATGGCAGCTCACTCCAGCCCACCAACCAAAGCAATCCATCATTTGAAAAATCCCTGGAAATACATGAATGGAGAAAAATTCATGATTTTGTAAGCAGTTTTAAAGGATGAACACGCGTATAACCCTTGTTTTATCATAACCCGTTTTATCATAGAACGTTAATAATTTGAGAAGTTTAGTAATTTTTACGTGATAAAAATTAGCATCTTTCTTTTCTACGAACACAATAAGAAAATCATAAAAGTTAGTTTAGAAGTTTTATGTAAAAATTTCAGAAAAAATATAGAGAATAAAAAATTTCTACTACAAGTTTAGGATTGAAAAAAATTGAAAAAAGTTTTTTTTATTTAAACTTCATTTATCAAACCAATACAATACACGATGTGTCAATTTGAATCCTGGAGATAATATATCGACTCGACAGTGCCAATATCAAGAAGATTAACACGTCACCTGAATAACGATAGAAGATTATCCAGATGAAGTTTGACAAAACTTTTACAACGCTGTGAGATTGGATTGGATATGCGTTATGACTGACTCATAAATAGGCAAAACATTCATTTTGAATATTCATACCCAGTGGCGGATCTAGAAAACTGACGGGGGCGGGCAAAATTTTTAATTTTTTTCTTCAAATTTTGACGAAGGCAAACGTTTTGTGGCAAGGTGGCCAACATAAATTAGGTTGGCGACCTTTTTATTGTTTTTTTTGCTATAAAATGGTGCCTTTTATGTTCAAAAACTAAATTTTACTGACTTTTAGACTTTTAATACAAACAGCTCACAACGATCACCACAGTTCATACCGTAAAATATAAAATTTTATTCTATTATTTTATTATTATTTTCAATAAATAATCATCTTGAATAATTAATTTTATACTATTAAATAGAATTTGGCTAACAAAATGAATAGTCAAGAAGAAACGCACTGGCACCACAACAATGTCATGCAACTTCAATTTGTGGGTGTAATAAAAATTATAAGTGCAAATTTTTAAATTGTAAATCAATTAAATTTAAATTGTAAACAAAACGTTATATTAAACAAAAAAATATTACAAAATTAGTATTAAAACCATTTGTTTCTATGAAAAAAGCAAAAGCAAACAAATGTCATGTCGAATTCAGCAGCTTTGTGTCGGTGAAATAGATCGACTGTTTGTGTAAAGAATGAAACGCAATATTACTTTTCCATTTATCCATCGCTTGGTTCAATGGTTGGAGCATAAAAAAACGTTTTTCCAAATTTGTCAGGCCTTTGTTTTCTATAATGGAAAAAAACTCTTAACTGTTTTTAGATTTGTTGTTGAAAGTATTGAAAGAAAGTTGTGGGAAGGTTTGATTGCGTTTCATTTTGAAAGTTTCTTTTGACAAAAATTTGAAAAGATGAAAAAATTAATTGGGCATTATACCAAGTGAATATAGTTTTTCTTAAAGTCAACTGCAAATAATTTTATTTGGTAGCATTGGAAGTGAAAGAAGGAAAGAAAAGAGTCGTAGCAATAATAACGGGAATAGAAATTTTTTTTTATCATTATAAAATCATTTTTCAAAATAAAAAACTTTGAAGATGTTGCTTTCGCTAATAATTTTGATGAGAATTGAAATTAAACAATTCCAACACCAATTACTTGTTAAGAAAGATACAAAATGCCTTTGTTAACCGGACCGTCGATGTCTAACATAAATAAACTTTTGTTAATTTTTTTAAACATTCAAAAATTTTCGTTGAAACTACCAAATGTACAGAACAGCCATATTTCATTCATCTTTCAGCATAACAACACAAATGTGCACAAATCTATACCGGACACACTTCCACATTGCACGCACACGCAGACAATCACACGCAGACAAACACACACAAACACACACACGCAGACACCACACACACACGCAGACACCACACACACACACACACACACACACACACACACACACACACACACACACACACACACACACACACACTGACATTCACTTGAAAGATACAAATGCTCTGCTAATAAAATCGTTTGAAGGAAATGGGATGCAAACGAGTAGCGGGATTTTGATTGGAGCGATTCAATTTACAAACTTTGTTCTCCTCATCATTGCGGAAACTTTATCGTCGTCATTGTACGCTATCCAATACACCAAAGTAGTTCATTTATCGTCATCATCTTCATCTAAATTGTCAATCTGAATTGTCAATCTAAATTGTCATCAGTGGCGGATCTAGGGGTAGCCATGGTGCCCTTACCATGGCTACCCCTTACCATGGTTAACATTTGGTTGATTCATTGGCCCCGCGTCCAATTTCAAAATTTTTTCAACCTTTATAAACATGTTTATAATATATTTAAATATTAAAATATTCAATACACTATATAATTTTGTAAAAGTTGACTGTTAAATATGAAACTTTATGTTAAATTAAATGAAATCGTATTGAAATGATTCAACTTATTCAACTTATTCTAACAGCAATGTATCATCATGATTTTTATTGCATATTACGTTTTTAAAAATTTTGCACATTATATTATTCCAAACTATTATAATCCATACAATTTTTTCAATTTCTTCCTCTTTTTTATTTTCCGTCGCAATTTATTTCGTCAAATTTTCACAAAAAGAAACCAAAAATGTAAATATTGTAAAACATTCAAAGTCGATATACAATCGTTTGTATATTTTACATTTACCATAATAAGATGATTAATACAGTGGGTTTTATATATATATATATATATATATATATATATATATTTAATTCATTTTATCATTAGAATAATTCAATAAGATGAGAACTCATACGAAGTTGAAGTTAGGGTGCTGGAATAAGTCGTATCAATTAACTGTTTATTATAAATACACATCTGATTCGTTGAAAGTCAATTTGTACATTGATCTGTTTGTTGTTGGTATTGTAAATGAAAAATAGAAACAAAATTCACTACGCTGAAAATTAAGAAGTTGTTGAAAAATTTAATGAACGATTCAATCCTTGCCAACAAGCACCTAAGATTTTAAAGCAGGCATCTTCATGGTGTATTAGCATGCAGACATTTTCTGAAACAGTACAAACACATCTTGTTATATGGATGGTCACTATTTAGTGCTCACATTACAACTCTACTAAGTACATGTTTATTGATATGAAAATTGATAACATTTAAATTGTTTCAATTCAATATCTACAGAGCTATAAAGTCTATTTTTAATACATATTTCGAACGTTATATTAAATAAAAAAGTTAATTTATTACATTAGTGGTTATGCAAGTCCATGCACACATTAAATTTTCACAATTTGAAACAAAGAGCATCAAACTATAAAAAACGGTAAACAACAGAATACAAAAAACAAACCAACAAAAAAAACAACGAAAAACAACTTAATTGGTGCAACAATTGATGGAGAGGGCATTGAAAGTGTGGTCAGGTTAAACGAATGCCGAAGAATGAAATCATTCAGAGAAGATTGGTTGATCGATTCAACTTTCCGTTCAAAATCATCCCGGCGTAGCAGAATGCGAGCAAATTGTTTTCAATTGCTCTTTGCGTCTTTTCATTGCCGCCGATTGTTTCCAATTCAATGATTCAAAGCGTTTTTAGTTTTTCCTAATTTTTTCCTAATAACCTTTTTGTTATTTATTTCAAAATAACAAAATAAATAACCTTTTTGTTATTTATTTCATTGAAAATTTGTGATTTGAAAAGAGCTGCTCAAATTGTACAAATGTAACTGAAAAGCAGTTTAAAATTGAAACAGAGATGAAAATTTGCTAATAACAAAATTGAAATCGATTGCTCCAGCTGGCACTAAAACTGTGTGCAGTTATATGATATAAAAAAACCTCAATGTCTCCACCCAACAAAAACAAACGCCATTTAATGGCTGCAATTCAAGTTTAATATCAAAATGCACAAGTGGGATTTGTTCGTCAGCTGAGCATGGAACAAGCCATTAAACTATGCATAACTCTGGCTTTCAACAATTTCTTCGATGTGCTGATGTACAACCAAGAAAGGAGCTGATCACATGAACATGAACAACGACATCAACAACGTTGATAATAATAACAACAACAAAAACAACATCAACAACATGAAAATTACTGATCGATCATTTGTAATTTAATTAGTATATGTTGCCGCACCTGAATGAAAAAAGATGAGAACCAAAGAAAGCATCCATCTTCATTATTGCATGATTGCACAACACACAAGCGCTGTGCTTTGCTGGTTTGGTCAAACTCGACCATGAAAATACTTTTTACCAGAATTCAAACATTCTAACAAGGCGCTATTAACAAACAAAATCTATGAAACTTTTCAAATATTATTTTAATCTACAAGCTACAGTGTCTTCGCCCGCTTGTTTGTGATCATTTAACAGTGGCTTTAGTATGAGTTTATAGCTATTTAACATTGCAATCAATTGCACCACTCGGTCCTGCACCAGTTCATCCATCCGCCGCTAAGTCTTCATAGTTATTTTTTTTTAAATATTTCCCTTTTGGGGTTCCTGTTTAATCATGATCAATAAGACTACGTAAACAATCATTCTTTACTGAGTGATTTTAACCGTAAGTAAATTAAAAAGGGAATTAAAACTACATAAATAATAAGTTAATGAATGAATTATGCTAGATATGATGGTATCGAACTATCCACACCCAGCACCATCAAACCCTGTCCTGCCACAACAGCCCTTCAGCTATAAAAACCCATTAGACACATACCAATAAATATAAACGATGTTGTTTTTAACCTGGTCATCAGACGCATTTTCCATTTTCCTCCTCTCACCATCATAACCACCAGCACCACCAACATCAACATCATTATCATCATCATCTTCTTTGTTATCATTATCATCATCGTCATCATCATCATCTCATCATCATCCTCCTCCTCATCTCATCATCCTCCTCCTCCTCCTCATCATCATCGTCGTCATCACCATTACCATCTTCATCATTCACCATCACCATTATCGTCGTCGTCATCAGTTCAATGTAATGACGATAGTTGCTTCATTGTCGTATAATCATATAATGATAATCGTGATCGGCAGAGTATAAACGCGTTATAAAATGTCTAGAAGCGTTGAGACTGGAAAGAAGAAGATCACGTATTACAACATTTTGTGGCTTCAGAGGCTGGCGAAACGTAACATTTAGAAACATTATTCAATTTATCGTCATAAAAAAATTAGCTTTTGATGGTGAATGTGCTGATGATGCAAGAGAATGATGGTGGTGATGATAATGAGGATGTGATATCATGTGTCGATGGTGATGTGTAATAATATAACAAATGGAGAAGGAAAGCAATTAAGCAAATACTATGGTTCATGAATGTGTCGTCAGGTTGCGATTGCTAATAAACACTTGAGTTCGTTCCATGCGGATTTCTGCTGCTGCTGCTCATGATGATGACAAGTGATGGAATGTCAGATGATGAATGTATCATGATATCACGATGTGATGGTGATGATGCTGTGGTGATGATAACGACGACGATGATGACGATGATGAAGATAAGAAGAAGTGATGGTGGTTTAATGAGGATGATAATTATGATGATGATGATGATAACAATGACGACGTTGATGATGATGCGAATATATAAAGTTGTTGTGATGATGGTTTAAATAAATAAATAAAATATAAATAAATAATGGGCTTAAACGTAAGTTATATATGCCCATATCAAAATAGCACTAAAAGACAACAAAACACAATCAAACAATCAATTTTATGATCAAAGAGAAAATCTTTGCTGGCCATATATAAGTCAAAATTCCTCTTGAAGTTGGAAACAGTATCTGATTTAATAACGCATGTCGGTAAATTGTTCCAAATAGAGATGATGTTTATAGAGGTTTAATGATGATAGAGGTTTAATGATGATAGAGGTTTAATGATGATAGAGGTTTAATGATGATAGAGGTTTAATGATGATAGAGGTTTAATGATGATAGAGGTTTAATGATGATAGAGGTTTAATGATGATAGAGGTTTAATGATGATAGAGGTTTAATGATGATAGAGGTTTAATGATGATAGAGGTTTAATGATGATAGAGGTTTAATGATGATAGAGGTTTAATGATGATAGAGGTTTAATGATGATAGAGGTTTAATGATGATAGAGGTTTAATGATGATAGAGGTTTAATGATGATAGAGGTTTAATGATGATAGAGGTTTAATGATGATGATGAAGATGATGACAATGATGGTATAATTACAAATTCCGACAGTTACAAAGTAGGGTAAAAAGAGTTAGAGGAAACATCAATGGAATGATTTGTTACTCTCCGCTCTTTACAGGCGCTTTTTCTCGCCTCTCTCCACGTTTAGCACTGCCTCATTATAAACAAAAAATTAAAAATTTAATTTGAAATCGCAAACTTTTTAAAAGTAATTATTCGAAAAATATCTAATTTAAAATAAATCCACCATCACACTAACACATTTTTTATACAAAAAAAAAACGTTTAAGTGACCGAGCCTGGCGAACGGACACGTCCACGAGCACTGAGCAAACAATCTCAAAGCAGATAAAAACTAGGAGGTGGTTATTGCGGGAGATAAAAAATATGAACCAACTACTATCCTCTCTCTCACAATATGAAACAGTGTAGCAACGCAACGATATCAGTTGACGCATACAATGTACTATTATTTTTATAAACATTGTGTGACGTAACACCGACGTCACTAGGTTAAATGTTATTTTTTTGCATGTGGTTAATTTGTTTTTTAAAAGCAAAAGATTTGTATCTCAATTTGTATATTCTATTTTACTTTTAAATTATGTTAAACTGCTATAACGTGCAGGTTTTTTGAAAGTTGATTTGCACAAATATCCATTTTTCTGTTTTTATAACATATTCAGATTTTGATATAAATATCAATTAATTTTAGTTTCTTAATTTTTTAACCACTTTATTAACATTTTTTAGAAAACAATAAACTTCCTACAAAAAATCTGACACACACTAACGCACGAAGGGCAGTGAGAACGATCTTTTTTTTTCTTTTCACACAACGTTCAACAAATTCTGCTACTAAAATTTAGCATAATTTTATTGTTGTGGAAAGCTGAAATAGTTTTCAACCCAAATTTTTACAAAGTTATTAACAATGATTTCCATTGTGGAGCTGATTCAGCCCCAAAGCCGCCATTCCCAGCTATATACCTTTGTGTATGGATAAAATAATTAGGAAGAAGGACTGTTGAGAGATGATATATATATATAAATATAATTTTTATAATATATGTCAATTATATATATGATATATGTGCGATTTTTATACATAGAAATATACATAGACATAGACACTCGCATATGTATATATATGTATATATATGTATTGTTTATACACATATAACCAATGTTTATTTATTTATATTTTTATACAAAGTATAAATATTTGTATAGTGTTGAGATTATTTAACTTGTTTGCACTGCAAGCAAAAATGCATCCACCTATCCAAGTGCATTGCAAGTAAGTTAATACACGGAAGATGATTTGTGAAAAATCGAAATAAGGTCCATCTGCATGATGAATTTGGATAACAACAGTTTTATTCAATTTTCACGATAAACATGGAAAATAATTCTGTTTTCAATAAATTGGACAATTTCCAGAAAACTCTAGAAAGTAAAAATTGAAATGACAATCTTTAAATTGATTAATGCCAACAATTCGGTAGAATTCATACAATACAATACAGTATATATATATATATATATATTATATATAAATATATATATATACAATGTATACATATATATATACATATATAATATACCTGTATAATACATATATAAGTTACACATGTTTTAAAGATGATTACATTGAAACTGCCTATACAAACAACATACACACAATAGGGATATAGGTTGAACGTTATCCGTAGAGCGACCGATCATTAAAAAAGTTCTTCGCAATTACGAACTGACTTGCGTAATGCTTAATACAATTATGAAGATAGAATGTTATACTTTTATGTTATATAAATGTTATATAAAATGTTATATGTTGTAATCGTATGGTAAATAGTTGTGCCTGCTATTTTATTGCATGTTGGCTGTATTTAAGTTTTCAAGTTTTAAATAAATTATATTTTGAAAAATCAATAAATCATCTAACATTAATTTGAATTGGTATTTTTTTTTATTAAAAATATTGCTAATTCGGTGTCTCTTTAAAAATTATTTTTCTTTTTTTATAGTATCAATTTTTAATTATTTTTGTTTTTCTGTTTTATTTAAAATAGTTTCCATTGATACGGTTCAGAAATAAATCAAAGTAATTTTTTAAAGCAAATAGCACAACCACAAATTAAATTTGTATTCAATCAAATTAATTTAATGTTATTGAATTAATTTAATTTTTAAATTTGATTAAAAATGTGTTAGCTGTAAAGTAAAGAAACACGTGGTTTGCTTTTAAAATTAAAGAGGTTTTTTGGGATGGTTTAATTTACCAACGTTGTTCAGTTGTAGTTATCATCATCATCATCACTTCCGTCATCATCATCATCATTGATACCTTCGTCGTAATCATCGTCACCAACACTGTTAAATTCAATAAATTTGTTTAATCGAGCTTTCTCCGGCAAGATTCGAAGTTCTTTGAATCTCTTCGAAGTTCTTCCCAAATATGTTCTCATCGCCATTTTCATCATCATCTTCACAATTCCTTCCAACAACAACAGCAGCAGACGCAACAACGTTAACGAGTTCTTCCACCGCATCCCCATTCAACGCCAGCCCATCCAACAACTCCGCATACGACTTCGACGTAGCATCAACAAACCTCCCATACTTTTTCTGCCCAAATTTTCACATCTCCGAAGATGGCGTGGAGACGTCAAGTTCCGGCCCGGTGTTCTTCATCTTGAAAACATGTTTGATAGGACTTCTCATGCTGGCCGTCATCTTCGGGGCGGTCTTCGGCAACACTTTGGTCATCGTCGGCGTGCTGAAGTACGAGAGGCTGAGAATCATTCCAAACTCCTTCATACTCTCCATGGCCATCGCCGACCTCCTGGTGGCCATCCTCGTCATGACTTTCAACGCCTGCCAGGAACTCTGCGGCGGCTGGCTCTTCGGCAAGGTCAGTCAGATAATTTCTTGAAACAATTTATTTTTTTTATACTAAGAATGAAAATTTGACTAATTATAATGATAATAATGTTTGTATTATTAATATTGGTAGTAATAGTAGTAATATAAATATTAATGTTATGACAAAATTATGACGATAACTTGAAAAATGATAACTGTGATAATATTAACGCAAATTCTAATGAGTGATGATGATGATATTGACGACAATTAAAATTATTTTTTTATTAATGTGGTTAACAATTGATAGCATGAAATGAGTGTATGCAGTTGATGCTCGCTCAGACAACCAGTTAATGTAATGATAAAAATAGTAAAATTAATAGATAAATAAAAACGAGTTTGAATTGTGATAATAAAAAAAAGTGAAGTAAATAAATGACCGTCAGCAGCATGTTTTGATGGCTCAGATCAGACAGATTTATGTTCTTTCGATGATTGTGACAAAAGTGGGATTGTTTTTTGAAACGCGTATATTTCGTTGAGACAGCCAACAACTAACAACATCCAACAACAACAGCAACAACAACAACAACAACAACAACAACAATCCAACAACAACTAACAACAATCCAACAACAACAACAACAATCCCACAACAACAACAACATCAACACAACCAACAACGACATCCAACAACAACACATCACAAAACTTTCAATAATGTTACAAACATCTTAAAAAATGACGGAACAATAAAAAGATGCTTATAAGTTTCTGGTATAATATGGGATAGTCAGCGATGAAGAAATGTTAACGAATGAAAAGTGACGGATGATAATTTGTCATGCCATGTTACTTTCTTGTAATTTACTGCATTGGGAGGGTCATTAATTAGAATTCTCCCCAAAAAATTGGATCTATCAACAACATAAAAGACAAACGAAAATTGGCCGTGGATGATGATGAGGACGACGAAGAAGATGAATGATGATGGTGGCGACAAAGAAGAAAATGGCGGTGGTCACAAAATGATGGTGATGATGATTTTGATCGACATTGTAGTAATGGTTATGATGTCATAAAACTGATAGTGATAACGATTGCGATGATGATAATTTTGATGATGATCAGAGTAACGACAATCACAAAAAAGATGAAAAATAAGATGAAAATAACGACTGAGCGAAAGTTGATACATAAAATGAAACATAAAGTTGATACGTAAGATGATACATAGATAACTGCAGAGATAATATAAAATAACGATGATGGTATTAAATAATAAATAAACTGTCGGCGTTTCGACCGGTGGCGACGGTTGCGAATGATCGCGCGATTCAAAAACGTTTAATATTTATTGCGGCAACCGACTATTGTGCATTGCGAGACGCAACTTTGTATAGTAGAGTGGGTAATGAATGTGCCGTCCATCACTGTCTACTGTCTATGTTGCTAGTGTTGCGGGATGTTGCATGGTGACACGATAACATGACGACGACGACGATGATGTTGTCGACTAGATCATAAGGTTATAATAATAATAATAATAATAATAATAACAATAATAATAATAACAACAACACTAGTAATAATAATAACAACAATAATAATAATAAAACAATAACAAAAATAATAATGATACATTTTAATAATAGCGAGAGGATGGTGATGTATAACAGGGTGATAATGATGGACATTCAAACGAATGATGATGAGGTAATTGATCTTGGAATGGTGCAAAAATAATGTCAGTTTTCTACCATCCATTTTAAAATGCACTGTAATGGAATAACAACTGAAAAAAAAATCCTGACGTTAGGAATGGTGATGTCGATGACAACAATATTAAAAAAGTCATCAATAAAAATTGTTTCAGTGTAGAAATAGAAGGGTGAATCTCTCCATGTATCACGGAAAATGGTTACATTCACATTCCTTGGCAAATACGTTAGAATAAGAACAACAGTGGCGCGTATTAATTGCGGCAAATTTTTCAAAATAATCCGATAGTCCTTTAATGAGATTGTCGTTAATTATTACCCTAAAAACATTCCTTTTTCTGTTGATCTTGCAAAAATTTTTAATTAAATTTAAAATATTTTCTAACAAGAATTCAATTTTTCATTTTCAATAGAAGCAGATTAGCATGAAAAATAAATATAATGCCAGGCCTAAGCCCTGAATGGGTTCGCGTTTATTAAAACTGTTAAAGGAACAAAGTGCATCTATTGAACTGTGGGGAAGAGGATTAATCAGGCTTTATTGAAAATTTTCACGGAGGCGCGCGGAAAATTGTTAAATTAAAAAATTGGTCCTTTGAATTTTACGGAGCGTTTAAATATAATTGATTTCCCCTCTGGTTATATTTTTTTAGATGGAAGGGATGAACTTTTTATGAAGAAAACCGGAGACAAATTACGCAAAAAAATGAAAAAAGAAGTTTCGTAGAATAAACTTTTGATTCAATGTATGATATTGCCGATGCAAAATGACGGAGCTGAAAAAAAACAAAGAACGCAGGAAAGAAATAATAAAATTGGTTTGCGAAATCTTTGCTACCATTATAAAAGACCTGCTCAGTGAAGCTAAGATCATTTAAATCTATATTTCAATGTTAGAAAGATTTTGAAGTTGAACATTTTAAAAATTCAATTTAGTTTTTTAACTGACAGATTATAAATTGGTTTATTGAAATATGTTTGAAAATTTTTAGCATGGGATGAAATTTACAACATTTTTGTGTTATTTGAGTTTATTCAATGTCAAATTGAATTCAAATTTGACATTCCACCATTTAAAAATATCCACACAAAGTTTATTTGGATGGTTTCGTGTTATTGAGAATATGTAGGTACCTACATTAGGCTTTTGTATTCGTTTACCTTCATTAATTTCGTTCTAATGCATGCATTGTTTAGGTGTTGTCATTGAAATGCTTATCTAACGTCAAATAAACATTAACCAGGAACAATTTTGTTGAATCTCGTTAAAATGTCGTTGGGCTTTCTTACCAAGGATTATCTTTTTCAATGTTCAAAAACTCACCGTGCTTAAAAAGTTCATCCACTGTTTGACTGCCAGTCTAAATGTGAATTTATTTCAATTGTTAATTGTTTAATTTATGCGTAAAAACTGCCGTAAAGAACAAGAACAAACTAACTGTTTTTAAAAATTCGAAATCATAAAACAAGCGCGAGTGAACATTTTTTTTGTTTTGTTAAAACTTCACCGTTCGAAATATTTTGTACATGAGAATAAAAATGAGTAATCAATATAAAAAATTTAGAGTTATTTTATTTTGGAAGCGATAAAGAAAGACAATGTTGTGATCGTGCCATCCAGGGATATTATCGTTGGAATTTAAACTTTTTAATCTTAAAATTTTAACTGCACTTCTTTCCAATGTCCAAAACAAATACAAACTGCTTCAAAATATATTGACCAACCGACCGACCAACCGACCGACCGACCGACCGACCGACCGACAGACCGACCGACCGACCGACCGACCGACCGACCGACCGACCGACCGACCGATCGACCGACCAGCCAAGCGATCAATTGCACCCACACTCCACTGAATATGACAATAAATTTTCTAATTACATACTCAGAGAAACTTCACTGCAGAGGACTTGTACAACGTCCGTTAACAGCTTCGTTCGTTAGTTTGTAGCAGTACAGGCCGTTGTATTATATGAGGCAATATTGAGACAGGATGTTTGGATATTATGAGTAAGTAACTTACAAGAGAGGCAGTCTGTCTCTGCGTGTGTTTGTTTGTTTGTTTGTATGTGTGTGTGTGTGTGTGAAATAGTTATCTAGTAGTTGCATATATTTTTAATAATAATGCTGATTTACGATATACGTGCGCTTTAATAATTTTTATTTTCAAGCGCCAGTTGTGATCATTCATAATATCTTACAAAATTTGACTCGTCAACACCGTCAACATCAATCAAGTCATCATTCCATGTCATCTTCTACTTATCATCACCATCATCACATTTCAACATCTACACCATTATGTGTTATTGATAGATAACCGTTATCATCTGCGTTCATTTATAACATGCGTAACAACACCCACTCACTGTTGTGTACAATAATAACTGCACCAGTCCAAAACAAAGTAAGTATTCTCATCTGGTAATTGAACTTGTTATGAAAGTTCAGTGCACGTTCACATAAGTACAATCATAGCATGAACCTTTTTTTATTACTTCATATTAAAGACACGCTTACAACAACGGCACACATTTATTCTCGGCATTTAATCGGTTAGTCAGTATTATGAAATCCGTTCTGCAAAAACATTAACATTGCTTTTAAAAGAATGACTTTGATTCTAAACTTAAACTCGGACGAGGCATCCAAAAAATTACTGCAGTGTAATATAACAAGCAGACAGAACTGAACATCATCACCACAACACAGGAACTAACTAACTAACTAACTAACACTTGATCCAAGTCTTATTTTTATGAGATTGATTGCTTCATTGATTCCTCTGAAGAAAAACTAAAATTAAAAAAATCGTTTTACAGTTAGAAAAATAAGCTCGAGTATTTGCACTAAACAACGGTTGAAAATGCAATCAACTATAACAAGAATGAATGTTTTAAATAAAATGTTAAAAAACGCAGCGAAGACAGTTGGAACAAAATAAACTGAACATTTGTACAAACCAACCAATAAAAATAACTACAAATAGTCATCAGTGAAATATAATTTAAAAAAAAAAAAATAACTGCGGAATCATAAAAGGTGAAACGTTAAATGTGATGAACTTATTAAAAGTTGACTCTGTTGAGAAAAAAATGGACGAATTTGAAATCTGATTAGGCAGGAAAATAAGCAGTGGACGAACAAACGAGGAAATTGTTTAATTTAAAACAGCAATTTGACTGTTGCAATTAGAGTTTTTACCTTTTTAACTCTATAATTTTAAAACGCTTTTAAATTTCAACCAATGAATAAATTTACTTTTTCAACAGAAAAAATAATAATTTAAAAAATCTCGAAACACAAAAGAAGTAATGATGAACTGCACCTGTATACACCACACATTCAACGCTGCAGTTCCAATTTTTAAAATGCTGGTTCCAAAGAAGGTCGTTGTTTGTTATTCATTCGTCATGTTTTGTCATCATGTGCGTTCCATTTCGGTTGAGTCACATTGTCTCTTTCGTGCATGAGCAAATTTCAATAAGATTTTTCAATAAACAACACCTGTCCTGGATTTTATGTACTTGTAATTTTTTTCATGGAAAAATATAAATGGATAGGACAAAGTCTATTTTGTAATCGTGGTGTTAGGTTTCATTCAACGATTTTTTTTTTGTTATTATTTTCACTTTGATTTTTGGGAGTTTGATTTGAGATAGTCATATTTATAAAATTAAAAACATTATTTTACAAAGCGTTTATATATTTTAAATATTTTTATATTTAATAAATTCAACCTTAACTTTGCACATTTCAGCTTATGAAAATAACTTTTTTAAATGTAAACACATTGGTTAGTGGTAAGCAGGCAATCTATTTCACATTAATATGCATTTCTGGCGATAGTTTTTATTCTGCGTTAAACTTTCGTGTTTAAACTCACACAGAAGTTCAATTGAAATAAACTCGAAGAACAATTATGGGAATAGATTTGCGCTGTCTGACGCAAATGATCTTCATAATTGGTTCTTTGCTATTTTATTTCATCTCCATTGTTTTCTATTTTTGATAGTGGATCTGACGTTGGGTGTTATAAGATTAAAATTTCAGTTGAGGCCACAAACTATATTTTTGGAAGATTTTTGAAAAATTTTAACCAATTTTATCAATTAATTCACTTGAAGTTATAATCATAAATGCATTAATATGAATAAAAATTCCAAAGTGCAATGGTATTTATAAATAAGCTAGGGTAGTATGTCAAAAATACGTATAGGTACTAACTACATGCATGCCTACAGCTAAAGTTCAAATTTCAGTGATTAATTAAGCGAAAAAATATTCTAATTTATGATATGAATTTGTGATTTAATTGGTATGTCAATAGGCAATTATTTTAAGCTATTTGGTATTGAAGATACATTTGCAATACTCATGTACCAATCTCTACCTAAACAATTTTTAAATGTAGAATTTTGTCTAAAATATTCATAACGCCTCTCCACTTCTAAAGACATTGATCTAAATAATAATATTGTAATCCAATCAAGACGGTATTCGACTTATCACTCAAGTGCAAAGTCTGATGAATGCTACTCCTTACTCCAACTTACTCCAACTCCAAAAAAGAATTCTTTTTAATTTTTGAAACGTTTATTCGCAGTAGTATTGCTACATTACCTGTATTTGCTTGAATGAATTCAGGTTCAAATATCCATTTAATAGTCAGTTTCAAATTAGCTACTAATTTAATCTGCAGAATGTAAATATTATTTTATCACTACCATAAAATTATAGGAATGAAAATTAAGTAAATATTTCGATGCGTTATTGCATTTGATCCAATGAGTCAAAGTGGAAATGATGAAATTATTCTGAGAGCGTCCGCGATAGTGATGATAAATGTGGTAATATTGGAATGGCGATGACGATGATGACAACTTTATTGCATGATAATGTATGTATTACCCGTCTTACTTAATTGCAAAAATAGATTAAGTTGTTTTTGTCAGAAGATTACTTCCTCTAGCAAGCCACTGAAACTTAAATTATATAATGTCTTTTTTATCTGAAGTACCTACAGAAGAACTATCAAATTAATTTATTAACGTTCTCGAAGACTACCTCTTGCATGCTGCACATTCACGTAAAGCAATTTCTACTGCTGCCAATTTTGCAAATTCTTTTATCCACTACCTTCACAAATTTTTTTTTAAATTTTTTTTTGCAATTTTTTCGTTCTAGTTGAAGTATTTTTTTGAGAAGTCATGTTTCATTCAATAAGGTTATCATTAATGTTGCAGTTGCCATTGATGAAAGTTTAATATTTGTTTCATACGTAGTCCAAACAAGCGCGCCTCTCCTATCTTGAAATGGAACAGGTGTGTGCCACAGAAATGCAGCACACCCACACCGCACGACACACGCACATGCATTATTTGTTTGCATGCACATCTATGCAAAAGGATTATTGAGACATCGCTCCAACTAACTGCTACATCTTGAAAAATATTTGTGTCTATACAATTGTTAAATAAGCCTATTTTATAAAATACCCATCTTAATGCTCTCTAACACCACAGTGTTGCTTTTACTACTTGCCATGTACTGATTCCATTATTCTCCTAACTAATCTAACTAATCAATTAATATAATAAATTTTTTATCGAGCCTCTTATTTGATAGCTCTACAGCAAAGATGAGAATGCTTGCTTGTATTGAGCAGCCAGTTTTTCGTCGTGGAAGTAATTTCGTCAGAATTTCAGTTGCTCGTTGGAGATGTCATCTGAGAGGAGGTGATGGTCAGTTTGGTTGCTCATGTCGTCTAGTTGAGGTGAGATGATGAACATCAGCGAACGAACAATCAATAACTATTCCACGGCGATCTGTCAATTAACGAATTTCAACAAACAACATTCGAGTTGAGCCACTCAGTCCACTGACTCATCTGCATGCTCTTAATTGCCAACAATTCGTTCATCTAACGCGCACATGTTAACAAAATTTTTCTTTAAACATTTTTAATACTTTCGTAAAATTAAAATTATTCAAAAATTGATCAACGACAAAATGTATTTAAAAAATTTTGCGTTGTCGAATTATTGTTGAGAAGTTAAAGTTTAATGTTACATATTAAATAGAAGTTATTTTGGTGATATTTTTAACCTATTAACAATTTTTAAAAACCGAATGTTAGTGAGTGATTGAACCACAGAAAGTGTAAAGAAACAGAGGCAAACTAATTAGAATGATGTTTAATGATGAAACGAATGATGAATGCGACTATGACGATGACGATGATGACTCAAGATAAAACCTCGCTCAGGCTCTTTACGATTGCACTTGCTTACAACATAACATCAACAATAGCAAATTAAAGTTGTTTACGTATGAATGCGGATGGAAATGATAAAGTAGAAAGTTTATTTTCAAAGAAGTAAGCGCGTTGAAATGTTTGTACAAAAAAATTAATAAAAAGTATGCAAATCAGCCTAATTTTATAGATGCTATAGGAGTTTTTTCAGGCTTTATCAAGCAGAATGTGTAAATATTTATGCAATCTATTGCTTTTTATGTTGCATTTTATTAGCTGGATTGTTATTACAAACTCCGAATTTTTATTTTACAGGGAGAGTTAGTTATTTGTAATGTTTATGTAGGTACCTTTGTCTAAACATTCAATGTTTATGTCTTCATTCGATGCTTTAAACCCGATTACGTTGGTATCTGTTTTGCATGATGGCACGTTTTCTCTCGCGAAACGAAATTCAACTTTTCAAATCGCTTCGTTCATTTTATGAATAAAAACTCCAAACAGAAAGAGAAAAAACGCTGTTATATTTTTATTTTGAACAGGCTGAAATGGAGTTATGAATATTTAATAAACTTCTTTTATTTTAAGAAATAAAAAGTGTTAATGAGTTTATAAATGCTAAGGCTGGAATAAACTGATGAAGATGATATTTGACGAGTTGGGTAAAACTTTACGAGAAGGCGCTGCTTATCATTGTAATCTTACATAACAAATCAACATACAGAGTCCGTGTTAAACTAAGGAAGGTTACGTAGTTTCGTCACACAAGCATATTTCTGCGTTGCAGTTTTCTGACACCGATGCAAATCTCACAAATTGATGTTCAACTAGATCTGGTGCACTGAAGAAAGTTAAAATGAAATATTTGTCGGAAGGTGTGTTATAATAAGGCAGAAGATATGATATCATGAATTAGGATTAAATGCTATTTTCTTTAATAATTTATATATAATAATAATAGATAAATAGTTGTTTTACAATAATATATAATAATTAAGAAATAATAATAACAAATGATGAATAGCACGTATTTTATCTTTGTAGTTTTATTATTTCAGTTTTTCGAGTTGTTCATTTTTTTTTATATATTCATTTATTGAATAAAAAAATAAGTCCAATTAATATTTTTCGATTTTAAAATTATTGAGTCGATTTATTTTGAACGTGCAAAATAACATTCGGAATAGCTGGCAACTCACTTAACATGCACTTGAATGATGTTTATCTTACAAATTTATGGCGCTGATAAAACCTGGCTAAGAGGATTTTAAAATATTACAACAAACTTTTCTGCTAGCTATGAAAAAAAAATAAAAAAAGCCCAAAAAATTTTAAATAAATTTTAAATGAAATATAAATGTTATATATAAAATTTGTAAAATATTAAACAATCTATTGAAATATGCGAACCTACACACACACACAACCCTATTTAGAAACATAGAAAGAAAACCAACGACAAACGATGACAAGTTTCTTGCAAGCTTACTTATTTCGATCTCAATTTGTTTATATTCTTCAGGTGGCCCGCTAAATGTTTGTCTAATGAAAGACAGGTGTGTTCAACTATGGCGGGAGATCAAAAGAACGAGAAAGTAGATGTCATTTGTTTAGAACCTCAGTTAGTTTGTCCTAATGTATAAGCTATTTCTTGTTTAAAATAGTGTATAAATTTGAATTTTGTTTTTGTACGGGCTGTTTATTTAAACGTTTATCTTTATGAATTGTGTTCTTTAGTCTGGATGCCATTTTGATTGTTTTTCTTTTATTTGCATCCCATGTGTGTGGGTGCTATTTTTTTATTGCATTAGTGGGATAGGTAGTGTAGTGTAATCACAGTCTTCCTTAGACTTTTTTTATAACTTAATAAATATGACTCTTAGAGAACTGGTTTGGATTGAAATAAATCAATAAAATTAAATTGAAACCATAAATTTGTAATGTTCCGTAACGTTAACTCAAACCTGACCATTGTTCTATAATCATCAATCTCTTGGACAAAACACACGCACACAAACACAAACACAGGCATACAAAAACACACACACACACACACACACAACGTTATAAAAATTGTTCATCGGTATGACAATTTGCACCAAAATAGAATCACAAACCCAACAAACAACGAGTGACCTCCGCCATTGTAATGATAAGATGATTAATTTTATTGGAGTGGATTCGTTGCAGACAGAACCGCCATTAACCGTCATTCTACCTCGCAGGCACACTTCACGCCCGTCAGTCAACTTTCTTCGCTTGCTTGTTACTTGCTTCGAAGCATCTTCAAACTGCCAATCATCTGACTTTTCTTTCAAAAAAATGAAATTGTGTGTTCTTAGTTGATATATATAAATATAAATAAATAGAAGAAACAAATTAATTTTTATAATAAATAAAATAAATAAATATATGTGCGTTGATACAAAAAAAAACATTTGCCTAGTAAAAAGTATACCACGTTGGAGATTGAACAGTTATAATATAATAAGGTAGTATTCTCGAAATTATTAAAAAATCGACAAACTTCAAAATAATGACTGCAAATGTGGAATGACTAATTATGCACGCTGCAGTTAACAACCACGAGAACAAGAATGCAATGCAAGGAATGCAATGGGAAAATCTGCCGCTCGTGTATAATTTGATGCATGCTTTGGAGACAATTAGCCATGCAGATTTCGAACCAGCAGCCATCCAAAAAACATTGAGCCCTGCCATTCCGCTCCACTCTATTGGCTGTACAAAGTAACGATTTCAAAGCTAGTTGACATAACAGGAGCGCCATGATTCCACATTGATATCGCAGTTGAGAACCTTTATCAGCAGCGTTTCTCGTTCAACATGTATTTTTAATTTAATTGGAAATAAAAATAAATTTGATTCATTAGGCTGAACATTTGTTACAGATGCAAACTAATATTTAAATTAAGTTAAATGGTTAGCAGTAAAATAAGTTTGTTTAACTGTTGGCAAGTTAATAATAATGTTATTAATTTATAGTTTATTTGTTTTCCTTTATCGTTAACTGCTGTTGTTTTTACAATGGTGTCTGATATTATAACGAGCAGAGCAAGCGATGAAACTTCTCACCTTTCGTGTATTTTGCGCGTTTGAACGAAGCTTTCTAAAATGTCATCATCACGCTCATCAAATATTTGATAAACTCAGCCAGCGGGCGATATTGATTAGCAGTTTGCATCGCCTGTCTGATTTATCGACTATTACTCGCTCAATCCCTCCCTCCACACTCCAGCTCTTGCAAGCTTCCCGAATGAACCCACAAAATTAATTAACACCAAAAATTGTGCAAAACTGGCGTGTTTAATAAGAATACATGAATGAGATTTATGAACATCAACAATGAAAAATAATTTCCGCGGCAATTAATATCGTTGTTGGCAAATTCTATGAAACAAACAATCAATATTCTTTGCTTCTTGCAACCATTCACCGAAGTAATAAATAGATTTATTACTTTTTTTCAATGCAATTCATCAAACTTTCATCATTCATTAGCTTTTATTAAGCATAATGATACGTTACGTGATTTGCGCAGACATTATAATTTGGCTAATTTGTGTTATTAGAAAAGTTAGGCTTTATTATAAAATAACATTTCTTTTTACATAATTTTGATATTAAAAAACCGTCATTCTTATTCATTTTTAGTTGTTTCATTTTGATATATTATTTTAAATAATTGTTTTGCATATTTCCATCCACTAAAATGTAGCATCACCATCTGTTGATGCATTCGCATGTTATTTTATCACAAACGTGCAAAGTCTCGTGACAGTTACGTTATAATATACTTTAATTAAACTTCAATACATGAATATGATGAATGATGCCGCGAAAACTTTATACGCTGAAGCAAGAAGATGTATTTATTATTTTTATTTATGTCTGTCTGTGGACTGACTGACCAAGATAGATGGATGATATGAAAGAAACAGAGTTCATATATGCAGGCATGTTCGTTTCTCAACCCACGCTTCATTCAGGCTTCATCTTTCTGGCCACCACATCTAAAATGCGAACCTACACTGATGTCATTTCATACTGATATGTTTCATCCTATTTGGTAACATTGACGCACTTCACATTAATGTAGTTCAAATTAATGTGTTGGATTTCAATATTTGTCAGACAACTGTTGCTTAAATTAATGTTACACGTTTTAAAAGTTGGCCTCGTCAATTAATGTCATTGAAAACATTTCATGAAGAGTTTTTAAATAATCTTTCAACAAATTTTTAATTCATGAATTTAGTAAAAAGCATTTATTTGATGTGCTTATTTATCCATTGATCATTCCTGGAATGTTGATTGAAAAACTATGAAGAGACATTTAGTTTTTAAAGTAATATTGAGTGAGTGTAGATAGATATGATTCAAATAATCTTATTAAATTGTCACTTTGAGAGAACATCACGCACAAAATGCTACAATGCATTAGATCTCGTTCACAGTGAAATCCCATTTACGCATTTGAGTTGCAGGCATCATGTAAAGTCTTAAGAGATACTTCTTACAAGAGTGCCATTTTTATTACGGCTACACAATCAGTACGTAAGAACATAAAATGAAATGGAGGCAAGTAAACAGATTAATATTAATTTACTCATTACAACTATCTATTCATCTGAACATGCCTGAACGCGTGCGTATATAATATTGAAGCAGCGCCACGGGACTGTTTGCATTGCACTGTAATCTGAGAATTCTCTGCCAATGAATATTCGTGAAAGTTTTTCTGCTTGTATTTTTCATGCAGACACGTAAAATATCAGAAAAATTAAGGAGCATTTATATGCCTGGACACGCTTGAATGCTTGCAAATAGGCTTATTAGATGAAAATTCATGCAGACCATCTTCTTTTCTATTAGAATGCTTTCATGTTTTTTTTTGATAGAGCGTTTATTTTTCAAAAATAGGATGTGGAAACGTTGGGTTGCTGAAATATTTTAGACTGCAAATTATTCGAACAAATGATAAAAAATATATTAAAAAGTTACAAATTAAATAATTGAATTAACACATCGAAATAATTTTAGTAGGAGACACGTTTCCAATGTCTTTTTCACGAAAATGCATATTCCAGTTTTCAAAATTTCAATAGTTTAATATATAACAGTGTCAACAAAGTGTGTGTGTGTGTGTATCAATACGTGATGTGATGATTGAAGGCTGGCTGGCTGGCCTGATGGATGGAATGAATTGATGGATGAAAGAACGGATGGACGAATTAACGGATCGATGAAGATTGCACAAGAGAGCGAAACAGGTACGTTCGAATAACGAGACAAATTGCGAAAGCCGAGCAGAGCAAGAAAAATATTATAAGGCGTAGGTGCGTGCTAAGTCCGTTGCCAGAAAATTTAATTATCTCACATTCATCATTATTCGTCTAATGAACAAAATAATTTTTGCTATTCTTAACCGAGGGCAGATGCACGGATGAACAACTTATACATATATATATTGAACGCTGAAATGGATTTTCTTAATTTATAACATTTGAACTTTTATGTTTATTTATGACTTAGTTAAGGGTGGCCTCTCCACAAGTTTATTTTAAATTTATTTGGTCCTCTATAAGGAAAAATAAATAAATAAATATATATATATATATATATATATATATATATATATATATATATATATATATATATATATATATATATATATACATTGTTTGTTCGCTTATATACATATAAGTATAATGGACAAATTTCAGTTCAATGTGTCATTACATGCTTTGCCAAATTGGTATGTATCAATGTTCGCGTTAGAACATGCATGAAATGTTTATAAACAAACTCTAGTGCATATTTTTTTGCGAGCGACAAGGCAAACACGCGTTTGTATGCAGCACTCAAGTTGCAATGAACCTACGTACGTCTGACTGTTTGTCGACACTGCTGCGAAAATGTTAGTGGCTCAGAACGTACCGACAACAACTGCACTGCACCAACTCAAATCATCGTGAGATGTACATAGCCAACCAGAGTACATTACAAATGTTTGACAATATGTAGATTTCAGTAAACTTTTGAGATTTAATCCCTCACTCTTCTCCCTTTTACTCTCTCTCTCTCTCTCTCTCTCATTTCTTCTCTCTCCTATTTTCTCTAGGCCTTTCTTCTCGCTTCTCTTTCTCTCTCTAGTCAAAATTTTTTTTTATATTCTCTCTCTCTAGTTAATGTCTTATAAGTTATTTCCTATGACATTTAATACTCAACTCTAATAAACTACATGAAAATGGAACTAACTTCGTATTTAACTGAAGCGAATTGAAAACGCCGACACTGATCACACGAAAATCCGACAAATTCATTTGTAAAATATTATCTATGAAATTTCAATTAGATGTAAATAAATATGTAAAGACGAACAAAGCCATTCAAATGTATGGAACAAATGCGTCGAAGATTTTGCATGCAATCGTGGGAAAAATACACAAAATGAATTAGCTATAACGCTGGCTTAATTAATTCACATATATAATATATATAATGTAATTAACGTAAAGTATGTAACTAATTTAATTGATCAACTAAGAAATTAATTAATGTAATTAACGTTGATTACACGCCATGCGATTTATGTGACTAATGTGATTTCGTTAGTTAGAAACAGCTAAAACATTGCAGCACGTTGTGATATCAGTGCTATCAACAGCAACAACGTTTTGTGATAAGACGAAAATGAGTACATCAACAACAACAACAACAACAGTATTAACAGCATCAACAGTACCACATAAAATATTTTTTTCTATACATCAACTCCTGAGAGTCACAAACGAAAATGTTTCGTCTAATTTTCCACGCTGCCAACAAAAATTTTTCTGTTTCTTTAAATAATGACAATAAATATATTATCACCTACAAACATTTTACCAGACACTGCAATGCAAATATACCAAACAAATTGTTTTATAACTGTGAACTTGGTCAAAATTACAGACACAACAGTTTCAACAAGAACAACAACACGAACAACAACAAATTATGCGCTATTTAAAGCTAGCATTAAAAAACTTTGTGTGGCCGGTACTAAAGTGAAAAAGCCCAGCAAATCGTATTCAACAAAGAACCCAGTAACGCATCATCACTGTCGCTTTGTTGAACAAAACACTTTTTTCACAACGTTGATTAAATATAGATTTTACAATACTGAAATTTTAAATTTAAATGGAATAAATGTAATATATAGTAAAAAAATTAAATAAGTTTTCCACAGTTGAGATGAATCGCGATGGTTTAAAAATAATATTGATAACTCGAGAGAGCTTGACATAAAAATGTTTCAACCACGTTGTCCACTTATTGAACACACCACACCACACCAAACTGCACTGCACCACAACTAGGTATAAATTTTAAAGTTGTAATAAATCAGCGAACTTCATCAAGCTATGCTATATTGAAGCATTTTAAAATGAATTCTATTGCTGTTTTAATGGGTATTTTCACGTACATACATGTATGTCTACATAAACACACACATACACACATACACACAACACACACACACATAAAAACAATATTACTAATATTTCAGGACCACACGTTGCTTACGACCGGAAGAATATTAAAATGAAGTAAAATCGCTCTAAATAAAACATAATTTCAACTCGTATAACATAATTGATATTGAAATGCTCACCGCTCCTTTTATTCTCTCAGAGCATGTATAAACACCATATATTTATATATGCTATAATATATATATATATATATATATATATATATATATATTTATATATGTACTGAGCGAACATTTACATAGTTATATGTCTATATATGTATGACACGAACATTTACTTATTTATCTTCAATTATCTTTCTGCTTCAGTTATTTTCCTTATTTTATTTCATTAACTATTCATCTATCTACCTGCGGTGGCCACCACAAGACAAACAGTCTTATTCGGTCTCCGCATATTCAACTTCATAACTTTTATTTACTTATTTGATATGTTGTTGATTATGAATAAAAACTTTGAAATGAAAAATGAAAAAATATAGAGTATTGTATGAGTTTAACCGAATTGTTGTATTGTTGTCATTAACCAATTTAAAGCATGAAAACTTAATCAAACTGTTGTTATCCAAATTCATAATGCAGATAGGCCTAATTTCGATTTTTCACATATCATCTCCAGTGCAGGTTTGGTTTATGTAGTTTCTTTAATCAAAGCAAAGTTAGTTCTTTAGCAAGGTAAATTACTTAGTTGATGTCGTATCCTTCATCTCTGTTGTTGTCATTTCACAATTAATGTGTTCTGTTTATAATTCCAAAAATCGATGCTCTTCTCACTAAGAATACTGCCATGTATTACAGCAGGTTTTGAGAAACTGCAAATATTGACAAGCATTACGAACAAAATACTGCAGGGCAAATACTACAAATGATTGAATGAGGTAGGAAGCAGTAATTGAAGAGGAGAGTAAGAAAAGGCATAATTGGAGTGTACAGTCGGAAAAGGTCGTCAGAGTTATTAGTGCTGCCGAGACCTGAAACATCGCACTTGATCAACTTTGACAGGAAAATTTGTTACCTCGAAATGATGAGAGAACTGTTAGAGGAACACGAATCAACGTTAACATTTTCTGTTGGAAAGATGACATCAACGTGTGGTCATTTTTTGAATATTCATTTAAAAGTCCAGTCGGCTGATTCAAAATTTAAATTACAGAAATTGAAAAATAAATTGAAAATGCAAAGTAATAGAACGTACGCCAGAAAGAAGATGTGGATGAACCAAATTTTTAACGGTTTTTATATACGTTAAAAAATTAATTAAGGTTATTAAAGGAAAATTGACATATACAATATTGCTTTTAAATTAATTTTAATACTTGGCAACGAAACCAGACTTAATTTATAAAAAAGAAACCAAAATCATTTATAAGAAAAAAAATATGAAAATGTTTAGTCTATTTAAATAAAATTGACTGTAAATTTACTTTTCGAAATAAAAAAATTAATTAATAAATGGATAAAAATCATTCAAAAACATTAAAAACCCAAGTTGGGATAAAATAAATTTTAAGTGCCCAAAAGCAAACAGCCAACCAAAGGTCGTAACTTCACGTCCATGCTCAAGCAAGCGTCTCAATGAGCCATTAAATCACCTACCAATAGTCAAGCAAGTGCTCTGTAACAATATCTTACAAAGTCTATAGATGTCTAATGAAGTCTACAGATGTCTAATGATGTCTAGAGATGTCTAATAATTACTTTTGATGTTTCTTTATGTCTCCTGATGTCCTTTGATGTCTATAATAAAACGGCTTTGGCTAGTTGTTTTTAGGTTATAACATTTGATGCCTGGAATATCTTTTAGACATAATTATAACGAGAGTGAAGTTTCAACGTAATGCCAACATGATAATAAAAGAACATTTTGTTATGCTTCGTGCATGTACGATGTGCAATAGATATTTTGCTTGGATAGATGTTCATAAAACATTAAACAGGCATACATTTTGTTAATCTAATGTGAACAGTTTGTACAAAAATGTAAAAATTATTCAAGTAAAATTTATCACACGCACACTTTCTTTTTCTTCCCCCCTCTCTTTCACACGCATACACGCACGCACACGCACACGCACACATATATAATGTATAACATGAGCTAAAATAATAATGAATATTTTGTTCATTAGGCATAATCCTTTGGTTAGATGCAAATAATGGGCCGTAAGAAATATAGAAAATGTTGGCATGTTAGTAAAAGAACGAAATAAAAATATGACTATTATCATCTGCATCAATCTTATCAATGCATGAAACAAGTCGCACGCACACCACAATTCACAACGCTAACTAGTTAACGACCAACTTTTCTCTTAATTGAAAAATTGCAAAAAGTTTGAGAAAATGAAAGTTCAATTAAAATTTATTCTAAAATATATAGACTGTCGTTCAATGGATTTCCAGTTTTAAATTTTCAGAAACAATCACCCGTTAAGATTTTTATTTAAAAAATGGATAGCATTGCTCAATTTTTTTTATCAAAAAAAATCATCGAAGCCTCCCTCCAAACAGCTGCGGATGAATTATGTTTACCTAACTTTGCATACCTATTTTCAAATTTTTTCAACTTTTCATTTAACTTCTCTATCGGTCATTTCAAGTCTATTGTGAATTCAAAAACCGTTTCTACACTTTGATCACATTTTTCAAATTTTTACAAACTTATTTCAAAATCTCTTGCCAATTTGGAGCAAAATTTTATTTTTCTGAAGTCTCAGACAAATTGTTGATCACTTCCCACAAATATTTTACTGTTCCTTTTAATTTTAAAAAAATGTTAATTTCCTGTTCAAATTTTTACGATCGGGCATTAGATTTGTATCTCAATTTTTTTTAAACAAATGTTCGGTCCGTAGTTTATGTTTTATTACAGTTTCCTTGCCTTTAATACATGTTTACATTGAATGATTTATGTTGAATAAAAATGGTTGCTACATGATTCGTTTTAAGGGCCTACCTTCTCATTAATTCGTGATCATAAATTTTCAGTTATGTGTTCAACATTTTCATACCTATGCCATTGTACATGTACGAATACAAATGTTGCTTTGATTAGTTTTTGTCGTTCAGTCGAATATCGGCTTAAATTTATATCGTTGGTGAATGTTTTGTTTTCCTGGTCAACCCCAGCAAACCCAACAAACCCAACGACTCAACATGTGTCTCGACAACGTTGTACGAGATGTGTTTTGTAATATTTCTTTTGTTATAGTGTTATCTCCCGTTAGTTAGTTTCAATTTTTTATTTGTTGAAAGTTTACATTTACTTTCATGACGTACAATCAATCAAACGTGAAATTGAACTCAGTTAATCAATTTTTCAACTCAGTTTTCTTATTTCGTAAATATATCATGCAAAAATAAAATAAAATCTTTAACAAGATTTCTTTGTAACTTTACTTGATATCATCGATTGTGCCAAGCAAGATCAATGTTTCATTTGACATGCTGCGAAAATGGAGTTGGCAATAGAGAAGACGACGATGATGTTGATGGTAACAACAAAATAATTAATTCTGGTGACAATAACGATGATAACATTAATGAAGATGATGACAATAACGATGATAACACTAACGAAGATGATGGCAACCAAAGATCTAGCAATGAATACGATGATGCGGATGAGAATAATGATTGATTGTCATTTGTGTTGATAGAGTGCTGATTTGCTGATAAGAACTGGTACATTGCTGTTTGTTGCATTTGAATTTATGTATTAAGTTTGTGTGGGAATTTTAAAAACTGAATGAACTATTAATGTTGTGAGATCATACATTTCGTTTTAATGAATATAGACCTAGTTGAATATCAAGTAAAATTCGTGATTGTATTTACAATTTTAAATTACCCAAAATTTGTTTGAGGGTTGAACTTGAAAAGTAAATTTAAAAAATTGGATTTATGCGAGTGAATTCTGATTAAAAATTGGATTGTGTTTTTGAAGATGGGATTGGTGAAGTGTGTGGTGATTGGATGATGTTGTTGGAAACTGGAGGGAGTTTGTGGTTATTGGATTGACAGAGAGTTGACTGGACGAGGCCTCATCTCATTTCCAACATATTCAATGCATATAATGCAAAGGTTGAAGATCATCTGAAATATTTTCATGTATATATATTTATATAAATATAAAAAATGATTAGAAATAATAATAAAAAAATATAGTTAGCCGTATATAATAAATAAATTTCAAACAATTTAAATTTTTCCTTCGAAAGCAATTATTTTATTTGCTTTAAGCAAATATTTGACAGCAACTTATAAACATTTCGTTTAAACACTTCACCAATCCCATCTTCAAAAAGTTTTTACTTATATATTTAAAAAATCTGATGATAAGATAATCAAATGAATAAAAAAAATCTAAAAAAATAAATATATAAATGATAAATAATTGAAAATTTGAATAAAAAAAATTGAAGATCAAACTTAATGAGAAAATTCATTCCAAACGCTATAAATAAACTAACAAACAAAAAAGAGAGTTAATTTACTTATAGAAAGATGGTGATAGTTCTTTTAGAAGTGCATTAGCTCGATGCCCTCCTCCTCTCAGAACACAAAACTCTCAACTTCAGTCAGTGCGAATCTTTAATGGGCTTATGCAAATAAGCACTCGTGTGTCTCTCCTCATATCGATCGCTCCTTTCTTCTATGTCTCCATCAGACATCATTGTTGAAAATTTCAACAATGATAGCTTCATTATCCTCAAATGTTCTTGAACAATAAAATTTAAACCTGAAAGCAATAAATACTTTTGGATTAAAAAACAGCATGATTTATTGAGAACCCTTTTTGTTGTTGTTGTTGCTAAACTTGTTGCTTTCCTAATTCAAATTATTTGTATATTTTTATATCAATGAAATTTTGACTGTCAATTGACAGTTCGGTAAAATTGATTGATTGATTGACTGATAGACTGATTGATTGACTGATCATTTGATTAAATTATTGATTGATTGACACATTTTGTTCAAGGCATATCATATTTGGAGGCTTAAAATTGTTGGAGGTTTCTAAAAAATATTTAAATATTTACAACTTGTGTGGTATTCTCAAATTAGAAAAAATGTTTGAAAAATTTTCCACAAAACATCAACAAAATTTATTGGCGTAATAGCTATGTTACCTGGCACCGCTGTTTGGTTTGACCTACAAGGAGATACCCGC
The DNA here is from genome assembly GCF_000326865.2 of Helobdella robusta. Taxonomy (NCBI): domain Eukaryota; kingdom Metazoa; phylum Annelida; class Clitellata; order Rhynchobdellida; family Glossiphoniidae; genus Helobdella; species Helobdella robusta. The sequence goes on along the minus strand of NW_008703718.1, from coordinate 21,486 downwards.
TAATCACATGCGTTTATTCTCATGTATTCACATACTCTGCGTGTATATTGTTGATATCTCTGGAAAGAAAATATTAAATAAAGTAGCAAATAAAAATTATACGGCTATTGTTACAAAAAAACTTCTTGTCGCTGCTTCAAAGTTCTCCTCCGCCACGCCTCTGACTTGCACAGTTCAATTTAAATTAGATTTTTTAAACCTTACAAGATGAAAGTAAGTGGCTGTAATGTGTTGTTTGTGTTGTCTAGGATGTTGTAGTTATGTTAGCGTAGGTCTCGCAGTAGCAGGTCAACCACAACTTCGAAGCTAACGAACATTCATGTTACTTTGGTTCCACTGTTCAATTTTAACGCAGATATACTTTTGACAACAACCTTAGAAGTTGTCGTCACGACATCTCTGCTTCCAAACTATCATTAAGAAATTAAAAAAAAATAATGGCAAAACTATTCATTTGTTTGTTATTTTTCTACAAACGGTGTCAATGTTGTTACGAACCTGTTAAGTAACATGTGCCTGCCACTCAAATCTGCGCAGACTCCTCGCCAGTTAAGTCTATTTGGACAATTCATCAGTTTATATTGTTCGCTCATCTACGTGTTGCAACATTGCTCAACAAAAAACTCTACCTACCTGCATTGTGTGCAAACTGAGTGAGATGTTGTAGACGTTTATGCCGCCACATACATGCACGTGAGTCATGGTAATCTTTAAGCTTGTGATAGGCATAGGATGAAAGTGTTTTCAATAATCTTGATCAACTTAGTGGTGATAGTTTTAGTTGTTAGAGCTCCGTTTTAGTTTTGTATTATTCAAATATTTGTAATCAGTTCAAAAACATTTTTAGTTTAACTATTCTGAAATTTCTTTCACAGACTCCACCATGAAGGTTGCTGATTCGTCATCTATTTATTTTCAGGTCTTATAAGTAATTGTGTTAAACATAATGATCATGATGATGTGTTGATAAAAGATTGATGTTGGAAATGGAAACAAAAGACCGAGCAATAAATAAGACTCGGTTAATGCTCGGAAAAAACATTGGCTGCCAGTGAATTAAAACGTTGGAATAATTAATAACGTGAGTTGCTTCTCGATCTTAAACAAAACATGATCGTTTTCAGATGACAAATGAGTAAATGAACGAAAGATTAAACGAAGGAAAAAATGAAGAAGAATGAAAAATGAAAGAAATAATGAGCAAAGAATGAACAATAAATTACAGAGTCTGCCTAAATGATTGATGCGAATGACAAATTAGTGAACGTGTGCGTGAGCATCGCTGACAGATCTCCATTGAAAATTATGACGAGTGAAATGTAGTGGAGTGAAAAATTTCATGATTGATCATTTTCATTCATGCATCTGATAAGTAGAGCTAATTAACTGTACATTCGAAGACGTGCCTTCATGGCATTTTCAATGCGTCGAGTAATTGAGTGAAATTTTTCTCATATTTGAGTGTTTTTTATGTTTTTATAGCGAATTTATTTCGCGCGTTTGTTCTGTGATATTTTTTGCAGCTGGTCTATGTTTACAGAAAGTGTTTTTCAAGGAAGTATAATTAATAATAGCTGGTTGGGCTGGCTGCTTTGTTGGATCTGATTTATTATTCCATGCTCCTCCAATTACTCCTACTCTTTCTCTCTTCTCTCTCTCTCTTTTGTTCTCCTTCTACATGGTTTTTTCAAAAAAAGAGATCTTGCTTTAATGTTGAAGGATGACTGTGTCCATCTCGAGAGGTCTCTTTTAATGGTGACCATCTCTTTAAATAGGTTATTGTGGCTGGTTAAAATAAAATTTCCATCAGATATTCACATTGGTATTACTTTATTAAATATAAATAATTTTTGAATTTTGATTAATAGATAAGTGATGATGATAATAAATTTTTATAAACATCATTGTTTGCCTAATTCAAATTTGTGTGGGATGAAAAGTTGTATCTGATATTTTATCAGCATAATGTTTCAAAGAGTTTTATATCAAAATGGATATATCATCGTATTATATATACATTCGTTAATTTTGTCATCATCACCACTATCATCATCAGCATCTTTTTCTTCTTCTTCATCGTCATCAACATCATCATAGGTAACTTATTCAATGCTATAGCCTCGACCTTCATTGCGCCATACGCTGAAGTACCAACGGATACTTATATCATACCAGTCAATAACTCTAAGTGGCACGAATCTGCCGATGCTTTTACATATTATAACGGTGTTCTCCTTGCCGTTTCCAATATAGTTCTCCAGAAACAATGCCGTTATGTGGTGCCTAAGGTTGCATGGAACCATCTGAAGTATCTAATGTCAAGGTCATTGAGAATGTCGGAACTCAACATGGGAAAATTAAAAAAAGCTCTAAAAAAATTATTTCAACTATAACTATAAAATTTCTATTTTTTGGTGTAAGAACCTTCTAACGTATAATTCGCTTTTTTAATTTGTTGACGATACTTTTTAAAATCCACGTTCGTCAGTTGTTTATAAATTTCATAATACTAATAAAATGATAGTAATAATGTCAACAATGTTGCCCAAGTAAATACGTTGCACATACATTATATTGCAGTATAATATATGTTTAACGGCTGTCCTCTATATGCGTCCACCAGAAACCTCCTTTCTTTCTTCTGTTTACATACAAATCACATACAAACAACTCAAACCACAAAACTGTTATGTGTACTTACGTAGAGCAGTACCTACATTAAAAAGTCTATTGTACGTACATGCATGCATATGCTTTCTCTCTTCATGATATTTGTCGTGTGGTCTATGTGCAACAGACATGTGTGTGCTGTGTATCCATTCACTTGTTGTATGCGCAATACATACGTTCACAATTATGTTAGCATATATCCGGCGTTTTTAATAGCCTTGTACCACCATGCGACACAATTTTTTTAAAAAATTATCATTGGCTCTCAGCAAAAAAAAGAATTTTATACAAACAGTGTCATAATGTAAAAAGCCTTTCATGGTCTGCTCTCCCAGAATGTATAAAAATAAAATTAGTAATAGATCTGAAATCAGGCGGTTGATGTATTGCACTGGTGGTTCCAAATATCAACTGTAGACGGTATCGTGAGACATCGCTGTTGCAGAACCAGATTCATAGACCGATCCCTCAAGAATGTTGAGGATGTCGAAGTTAAAAATTTTTGAGTTCGGTAAGAATTTCAAAATTTCTTTGTTCTCCTTAAAAATATGATTATAATCAGTGTTTTGTCCAACTGATGGATCATTTGTGTTTTGATAATGTATTAATTTGTAGTTATCTTTAAACTATTTATGTCCAAAACTGTAAATGATATTTGCGACTTCTGCTTAGGTGTCCATACTACATGGGTTAGTTCCCACTCGAAATCTTACACGGTCACCCTGCCATCTTATTAATTTCCTAATTTTAAGAAGATAAAAAATTTCATATCACTGCGTATTATTTAAACATTAAACAGGGAAGTACCTAACCACACCTAACCACACACACCACACCACACCTAACCACACACACCACACCACACCTAACCACACACACCACACCATACCTAACCACACACCCCGCACCACACCTAACCACACACACCACATCACACCTAACCACACACACCACACCTAACCACACACATCCCACCACACCTAACCACACAAACGCGCACACACATACACATGTAGTCACAGTAAAAGTAGTAAGTATGTATGTATGGTTTGTTTGTTTGGTTTGGCCTAGCGAACTGTGTCAGTCTCGCACATTTAATTTACATTTCTCGTTCCTGGACTCTTTCATTTGTGTCTTCAACGATAATACGATGACATTGTGTGCAATGAGTTTGTGTGCTTTTGTGCGTGTGAATGTGGAGGAGAGGATTGCTACTTGTGTCGTTTTGCGTCTTCCTCCTAAGATTGATCGGCAGATGAAATTGAATGAGCAATGAATGAGGCTCTATAAATCATATTAACGATTTATTTTATGTCGTGCACAATGGTGTGGAAATTATAAACGAACCTGTCCCATTCAACCTGCCACATATAATGACTTTGAGGAAATTATTGCATTTGCCTGCGCACATATTCCACTGCATATGGGTAAATTAGACTGATTAAATTAATTAACACACGTTACTTTAATGAAAATATCTTTTAATGGTATTAATTAGAAACTGTTATCTTTTTAATTACTAGTTAATACGTTTTCAAATGTCAAATATGACGATGACGTCATGTGATGATTATGACGTCATGTGATGATTATTACGTCATGTGATGATTATGACGTCATGTGATATTTATGACGTTGATCATCATGAAAAGGACAATGTCGATGATGATGATGAATGACAGCGCAATAATTTTTATGACGGTTAATGCGCTTTTTTAAAAAATTTATTTATGAAACAAAAATTATTTTTCTTGAGCAATCATGAATGCCGAAAATTTATTTTAAAGTAGCGACACTCATTCAATGGTGAATCTGTCGTACCATCTCTGCAATTTAAATGGTGTACCAAGATAACATGGCGTCAATGCATGATTCTTGTTCGCTCGTAGGCGTAGCTCGTACAAAGAAACAATTGCTTTGTGAAACACTTTGAATGCCGCAAGTACGCACACAAAACCGCGCGCGGGGATGGCTGCTATGATTTTGAGTGATGTCTCAACTATTAACATTTGATATGTCATTGAAGTTGTCATTGAGGTTTTAAGGCTAGTTACGTTAGTTTGGAACAATATTATTTCATTCTGTTCTCAACAATTTTATTATTAAAAAATGAAACTGAATAACTTTGGAATAATTTGTTGACGAGCTCTGACCATAACAGTTGAATTGAGATCTGAAAACAAAAGAAACATGATCTGAACTGTCAATTTTTTTGCGGTTGTCAGTGATGTCAATGCAAATTTTAATGAAAAAGTTTTTAATATTTTTTCCCCGTTTATATTACAATCACATAATTATTAAAATGTGAACAATATCAATTTTGCACCAATTTTTAATTTGTCAATTTTTTCAATATAATTTTTCTTACTACTTTTTCAGAGACTTATTTTTCAAAATTCTTTTATTAACAGCCTTAAAAGTTGTTAAAGTTCGAAAGAGACTTGCAAAATGTTGTCGCAGGAGGGATGAGTCATTAGCGAGTTGTAGAATGTAGGAGGGGTGTGTTTTTAAATAGAAAGTATGTACCTACGTCTGGCGATCTGCAAATGGGAAGAAACAAATATCTAAACCAGCGCATGTCCATTGGCATATGCGTGACCAACCAATGTAACCATCAAACACATTTTATGATGTCTGCACTACCCAAAGAGGAATGAGTTTATGAGCAAGTTTATCCCAAAAACAACATGAAGAACGACAACATACGAACAACAACAAAAAACAACAGCATACAAAACAAAAACATCAAAAAACAAATAATAGCAACATACAAAACAACAGATAGCAACAAACAGCCCAACAGCAATAACAAACAACAAGAATTGACTTCTGTTTGGCCTCCGTACACATCATTTCATTGTTGCGAATTCTTTGTTGTATTGGACTGATTTGTAATGATTTGTTGAAACTTTTAAACGAAATAGCATTCTGGGATTTTTAAGATGAGACTATTAAATTCAAAAAGTGTTTGATAAAAAATTCGGCTTAATGCATGAAAAAAATAAAACAGCTCTCTCTCTCTCTCTTTCTCTCTCTCTCTCTCTCTCTCTCTCTCTCTCTATTTCTGGCTTGAATGTCTGCCTTGTTCAAGATTTGATGAAGCACATGCATGGCTTGGGGAGAGAGATTTGGCGAACATTTGGTGGAAACTGCAATGATGATGAAGAAAGTTGTAAATAGTTTTGAAGATGTTGGATCTTGAGCAAATGCTACTGCAGCAACCACGTAATACTACAAAACAACACAACAAAGAGAGAACTAAAAAAATAGTAAGAAGAAAAAGAAGGAGAGACGTGTAGATGTCATCTAGAGAGATCGGTGAGCAAGTTAGTTACATGACCTCAGAAACAAACAAACAATCAAACAAACACTCCATTCCTGGTGGCTGGCTGGCTGGTTGCTGCAGTGTCGATAGAGCAAACAGCCTAACATACAATTTCATGATATTTCCAGTTGATTTATGACCGTGTCATATGATCTGTCGTTGTGTGTGTGCGTGTGTGTGACTATGCGTTTGTCTCATTAAATACCTTTGTGTGTTTGTTGCTTTGTTGGGTTTATTGATCTGATACCTTTTTTTTAACTAACTTTCGTTTTGCAGATTGGAGCGTCGTTTGAAATCATTACCAATACTGTTGCTCACAATTTAAATTTTTTCTTATTTTTATGCAGTTATAATTTAGAGAGTAAGAAGAATTGAAGTCTTCACGTAAAATACATACATCGTCCTCTTATTTAACTGGGAAAAATGATTAACTACCAATCTTTTTTACAATTATTATTTTGTTCATTTTATGCTTATATTTTTTTATTTATCAACCACATTTTAAAAATATTTTGCGGGTTTTTTCACGCAACCACACGCACAAATGGTTTTTGTGAAAATTTTCATAGAGCCTCGCGAAGAACGAGCTTGCTAAATTTAGTGCATGATTTATTTGAAAATGCTAGGTGGTCCTGCTCCAACGATCCTTTTAATTATTCAAAGTTAAATTTATTTTTAAAGGCTGTATATAAACACTTAACAAATTTTAATAGTTTTAACGTGAGAAGTTGAGTTGCAGTTTTAACATTATCATCGTCGTTTAACATCGACATTTGCAGAATTAAATTTTTTTTAATTCTAATAAAATTGTAAAACGTATTAACTCCAAGAAAATTTTGAAATATTAATTCTAATATTAATTAGCTATCAAATTCCTTCGCTATGCACAACCATCACTATTGAAATTTATACAAATTATGTAGTTATTTCTTTTTATAATTCTGTTCTTTTAAATGCGTATATGAATACTTTGTTTTTATAGATATACATGCTGATACTAGCCTATTCTAAATACACACATTCATAGTACGTACATCAAATGCATCACACTAAGTCTACACGTAATGGCAGCAGGATGCGTTTTGTGTGTCTTATTAGCTCTCAAGTTCTACTGCTACAGGCACTAATACCTTTATGAGGGACTCTCTGGGCAATTTATTATTTATGGTGTTCACATCATCTGAAAAATTATTTTGAATAATTTTGAGAATTTTTAAAAATGTATTCGCTTTCTAAAGGGAAACATCTTTTGAATCACAAACATCCATCCATACCATCGCATGCTGGTTTTAATTTTTCCAACTGGTTCTTCGTGTTAGTTGTCGTGATGTGTGTGCTTTCTGCAGTAGTTTGCATCGTCAGCGTTTGTTTTAAACAAGTTAATATGCTGTTGAATTGCATGAAAACATTAAACATACGTGCATTTGCGTTCACACTTGCAAACATGCATAACACACATACGCACGTTCGTAATACGCACACACAAAAACACTGATGAACGCACGTGCACACAGGTATACACACACTCACACACACAAACACACATACACACACATGCACGCGCATACCCGTATTATAAATGATTTGTAACGTTAACAATTGCTTCAGACCGCACATTCATATTACGAGAGTATTCTATTTGCTAGCATCGTCGTCACTGTGCTGACGTGTTGGAGAGGCGGTCCACATTTGCAGGGCAATTGATGACTAAACTAACAAACAGAATGATGGAAAAACAACTTCCGACTAAGTAACGCGTACAAACATGCACATGTACAGTGTGTGTGTGCACACAAGCATGTGTACACAAAGAGCATGATTAAAAAACGTGGACAGTTGCACGCTTTGTACAGAAGCTCGCTCGTGGCTGGCTGGCTGGCACGTAAACTTGGTTTTAAATAACACACTAAATCGAACAAACAAACAAACAAGCTGTCATGAAATGTACGAATGGAATACAAATTGTACACAAACCGTACATAAATTATACAAAAATGCAGGTCTAAATATGTATTGATGTCACCGAGCAGCACACAGAATCCCACATGCAATGTACAATAGTGTAACACATACAAAAGTGACTTCATCACCACACTCATTAATTTTTAAGTCAAATATGACGTGATCCTTTTTTCCTGACGTCATGAAAGTTTTAATGAATGATTGAAGAGAAGGAAAGAAGTAAGGATCTCTCATTTTAATCTCCTCTAATTAGACGATCATCCGTTCTATAGATCAGATGGAGAGCGTTGAGAGGCTTGTTGTTAAATCAGGGAACAATTAGGAACTTTTAAATTATTTTGTTTTTTAAATTTGCCAATTTATAACGTGTAAAACAAAAGCTCGTTGAAATTTTTTAAGAATGTTAAGTTTAATTTGATTTACTGACAATTAAAGTTAAAATTTACTTTTAATTAAAATTAAATCAAAATAATTGATCAAAATCTTTGATCAGTTAGAGTTGTATTGAAATATTATAGAAATCATATTCAAAGCACCATACATGATATTTTTAAGTATAACATCAATATGTCTTAGGTTGTAAAACCCATGCAGCACATTAGGTTCTGGTATAAGCAATACAAACACGCGCAACATGTCTCGATACAAATGATACAAACACGCGCAACATGTCTCGATACAAATGATACAAACACACGCAGCATACTTCGATACTATATTTTGATGACTTTGTAGTACGTTGAACTATCCTAAAAGAAATTTATTGAATAGAGTTCAGTGATTTAAAAATTATTTTTTGTATTTACTCTCGGAAAAATTGTTTTCCTTCATTCAAATGGATTGATTGCAGAAATATTTTGGAGGAGGTCACAGGAGGTAGGTGCTGGTGGATGGGTGGATGATGGGTAGATGGATGGATTTATTGTTTTCTGGTGGATGGGTGGATGATGGGTAGATGGATGGATGCATTGTTTTCTGGTGGATGGGTGAATGATGGTTAGATGGATGGATGCATTGTTTTGTCAGGCCTAATAAATTTTTGTTTGCTCACTTCAAGCAAGCAACCAACACGACGATGATGAATGATGATGACGACGAGCATGATGATGACGATTATGCTTGTGATGAACAATGACAGTAATGATGCTACCTACCGCTGATGATGATGATCACAATGGTGACGATGAACACGAAGAACAAGAAGAAGAAGAAGAAGAAGATGATGATGATGATGATGATGACGATAGAAAGAAAAGTGTAACGGAACTTTATGTCTGCTCCCAAAACGCACACGATTGTTATCCAAAAAATGCACTTCAGCGTACAAACAGACTTTCATCCGTAAACAACATTTTGTGAGAATAAGTTAACGTACCAAATTAAATAATAACATCAAACATTATGATCAAAAACAATAAAAATCTATTAAGAAACTTTTTGTGTGAGCATAAATGCGAAACTTTCATTTTTGTCGGGATTAATTGGAGAAGATATACGAAAGTGCAATATTAAGCGGCAATAAGTGCGTGGCTGAAACACGAAGCAAGAACCAGTGACACTGAAATTTAATTGTGGTTGAACGTCATTCCGATCGATGCCATGTAAAATATTTTTTTTTTCTAGGATCTGAGTACACGAGCAGTTAAATTTTGGTCGCATGAATAAGTACGATTAGAGAATAAGCGAGTGAGTACTTCAGTACGCGCGTTTTGAAAACATGAGAAGGAGAATAGACGAGTAGAGCTGGTATGTTTCGTTGTTCGCTCGCTGGGATGGTTCAGCAATAAATATCTCTCCCTTGCATTTGCATCAAATTAGTTGGAGCAATTTTTTTAACTTTCCTCATCAGCCTCCCAGCAAATTTATTGTTCAAATGTAATGCATTTTAATGAAGTAAATAAAATTTTATCTACAGATAGGTTTGTATGACTGTCATTAAATATCCATTTGAATCGCTTAACTCAGTAGAATTTATAGGTGCATCATTTATTGATCAAACAATCACGTTGTTTACATGCAATGTAACTCGATTCATGAAGGTGGTGTTTGTTTAATAAGCTCATCTAACTAGGAAGAACTTGCAGGTCGGATTTTATGCCCTGCATTTTTTAAATCACGTCTGACACTCAATATTTGCAGCTGCCAGCATGGTTAATTTATTAAATAAACATTAAATAAAGTCATAAAGTCTGATTCCAATAATAAGTTCAGCATATTTTTCATGCAAGAAGTAGAAACAAAAATGAATTTCCTGTGAGGCCATCAAAAGAACGTCTCTACCTTTTTAAAAAAGCTTCACAAATTTTTGATAAAAATTTTCACTTTGATTTTTTAGTTAACCTTAGAAAACAATTCATCTTAAACTATTTTATTTGATTTTGTTGAAATTGTATCATTTTAAAATTATTATTTTATAATAAATTTTTGTGTCACACTAAAACATTGAAAACGTAACGAAAGCAATGACAAATTTTCAGCATTTTTATAAAAGCTTGTTTTAACAAATTTTGAAATTATCACCATCTTAACACCACACCATAACTACTTTTTTTTATATTACATGCATATAATACACACACACACACACACGAATACACACACACACAAACAAACAAACACACATATATACACATAAAACATAAAAACATAAAAAAAATATATACAAATGATCGTGTGTTTGCCTAAGATGTGTGGATTTATTTGAAAGTAAAGAGTGCTTGGTTGGTTGGTTGATAGCGCGGGAGATAGTGATTAATCGTCTCTTTATCTCTTTTATTGGGAATGACATCAGATTGGTAAAAATGATGAAGAGGAGGAAAGTAAAGATGATGATGATGATGGTGGTGGTATAGTCATGATTATGATGTGGAGATAATAATCATAACGACGATGATGGTGGTGATGGTAATGATGATTGCAAATATAATGGGGATAGATTTTAAAATGAGACGACAAATTTAGGAGCTAGCACTATTTTGTTGATATATAACAAAAGTGAAATTTGAAAAATTTTTTCAGGTGAATGTGATGATTACTATGGCGGTGATAAAGAATATCCAACAGTGGTAAAGTGATTAAGCTGATGATGTGGCTGGTTGTTTTTGATTTTATTGTCTTGTTCCGCAAGTCATTCTGATAGGATGCAATGATGTAAATCGACTGAGACAAAATATTTAACAGAACTCATAAAAAACGAAACAAAAATTAAAAAATAATTAACTCCAAAAATTAAAATAACCCGCCATTACAAAATCCTCAATAAAAAAGCATTCACTGAGTTAAGTGGATAGCTTTTTAATAATATCATCTGTCAAATATAAAGAAAAACAGTATTCGCCGATATGCTTACAGATAATTTCAGTGTTTGATTCCGAAATGTTTGTGCAAAAAATTTCATTTGTACACAAAACCTTGCTCCGTTTTAATCCTCACCTCAACATACAAAACATGCAAACACCCTCGCACATACGCACAGACACGCAAACACACACGCACACGCACAAACATACGCATACAGACACGCAAACAAAACACTTCCACTATTGATTAGGGATTAAAAATGATAATCTCAATCAAACTAAACCTCACTAACTCTGCATACAAACGCGCACATACAACACACAAACACACACACATACAAAAAAACACACGCACATATACAAATACATTTATGCGCACATACAAGCACTCTCGCACATACAAACAAAAACATGCATACATACAAACACACACACACACACACATACAAACACATACACATATACATACAACCACTCACAAACAAACTTAAACTAGTCAATAAATGCATTTAAACTTAATATATTTGAAAAGTGGATGATTTTGTAGTTTTGTTTGATATTTATAACATCTGCTACTAGACATAAGAACATATTGAATTTTGAAATCACACACACAATTTTTAACAAACATGGGACTTGGAGTGGTATTTGCCAGGATCCAGATTTGTACGGACTGAACATCTGGATGGGAATCCCAAATTTTTGGGGTCCTAACATTTCAAAAAGAACCCAAAGACACACGTACACAAACATAAGTATGAGTAAGCATAATAAAAGTATGGTTTAATGTAAAAACTTTACGTAGCGTTCATACTCCTATTCATATTTAACTTTAACATTTTCAGCCATTAAGAGCTGAATTGAGATGGAAGACGTTCTGCGTTGTTGATGTTGGACACTTACCTAGGTAGAAACTTCTGCAAACATTAATCTCAACAATCTATGTAAAAACTTCTACATTATCCTATCAAACATTAATTTATTCTATATGGGGTATGATCAATCACACACGTTTGTAATTGCATTCTCTCTGTCAACTTTGATATATTCACTTATTACCGTTATGTTATAAATATTTTTTAAATTTGTTTAAATTCTTTCAAAAATATGTTGCAATGATGAAGATTATCAATTTTTTTAAAAAAACCTAAAAAATTATACGGATCAAGATGACAAAATCTACATGACATATAGGAACATTAATGAGACCACAAAACATAATTGGCACCTCAGCCACAGTCAAGAGCGTTACTGCTGCTCCAACTAACAAGCTCTCAACAGCTATATAACAACATCATTGTTTGTCTAGATTTTTTAAATTAATTTTTCATAATTTTTTGTCTTGCAGTTGAACTAAAAAAGTTTTTTATATTATTTTGAATTTTGTTTTTCTCGAAAAGATATTGAGTTTGTGTGCTGCAGTGTCCCTTGAAGAATGATTGGGCAAGATTGCTTGGGAGATATCCCCTCAAGAGCATCGCAGATGTGTTGCTCATTTCGCTTGACTGTATGTAAGCGACTAAATGAAGTGCAAACACAAAAAGTGTCTCTAAAAAAATTTGGCTTATTTTAAATTTGTTTCGTAGTCGTGCCTATCTCCCGTAAACACTTATGTTAGGTCATCTCTTACCTGCACTTATTATTATGCATTAATATATTTTTTTTTTATCAATATCCTCAATGTAAATATTTATAAATACGCTACAATAGAAAAAAGTTTGGAAATTTAAAAACTTAAAATTGCGATGCAGAATAAATTGGATAATTTTTTCACATCAATGAAAGCAAAGATTGCAGAATGCTGAGGGTTTTCAACATAAACTAACAGCAGCTTGGCGCTCGCTAATTTGGTGTTTGTTTTTGATATTCTGACATAGACAAAGCATCAAGTTAACTAAATTAACGTGTTTTTATTGCAGTTATAAATTTCTTAAAAAGTTTTAATTTGTTGGAAATGTTGAAAATCGTTGTGGGTGCCTAATAAATGAAAGTGGTTCATGAGTCAATATTCAACCTTGGAGTTATCAACCTAAATTGTCTAGAAACCCTCCAACCAAGCTGTCCCGATATCTTTCTGGCTAAGGCAAAAAAAGAGACAAAATTGATGAATGAAAGACTCCTGAGGAGATCATAAAAGTTGTTGAAAAGGATTGTTAATGTTGTAATAATATTATACTTTCAAGAATTTGGTATTAATCAACATGTTTGATAATGAAATGGAAAAATTATGATACTGGAAATGAAGCGAAATAGATGCAGCGAACTGCGAAAAACTGTTCAGTACTGTCTCCTCCTGAATATGAATGGTTGAATTGAAAACAATAGAGAGCATGCAGCACGCAAATCTGGAGGATGTTTAGTTTGTTAATAAGAAAGAATGCACAGAGACCACACAACGAACGACGCGTAATGAGAGCGTGCATGCAAGTAGGCTATGCAACGTAGTGCAGAAGTTATGTCTTCACGACTCAATTTATATTAAAGCAACCACGGATTTGAACAATGAATGCACTATTTTATACGAGGTAATCTACTTATTATTAACATATGAGGTGAATTTTTCAATCAAATCATGAAAAAATGAAACAATGTGCGTTCGTTTCGTGTCAGGTTTTGTTTTTGTTTGACTTCGGCTCGGTTACTATTTGGTTAATTTTATAAATTTTCTGTAACGCCGGGCATATCAATTGAGTTTCATACTTTTTAAGAAAACCATATTAACAAGTAACACACGTTTAATTTGTTTGTTGGTTGAGATAATAACATTTTGATCACACAATCAAAGTGGATGAATTAAATTTGTTGACATAAAAAAGAGTTCTTAAGCGATTGAACATTTTCTAAGAAGATCTCAATTGTGTCATTCTGTAAGATAGAGTCTGTAATTGTTGTGTGAGGACGATGGCAGACGATGTTGAGATTCTAAGTTGTTTCGTTGTTGTTGCTGTTGCGACATTTAGGTTTTGTGACAATCAAAGATTCATTTGCAAACTTTTAAATCATATCATTGACTTTTACTTTTGATGTTGAATTTTCAATTGTCGTTTTGAATGTTATTGTTGTAAAATGAATCGGTTGTTATTAGTAGAAGTTATTTTAATAGGACTATTAAAAATTATTAATTAATTAATTTAATAATTAATTAATTTAATAATTAATTAATTTAATAATTTATTTATTATGATAATAATAACCACTATCAACTCCACGGTGGGATGTAATATTTTGACAGGGCGCGTATAAATGTAATCACTAATGTTATTTTCATTTCAAATGCTTTCTACAGGAGAGATGCAACGGTAACTCTACCTGCTATGGAACTTAGGAATTTGATAAGCATTGTCTGAAAATCAATCAATGAAACTATAAATACTTAATAGCATCTGCCATTAAAACAAGTTGCAGTTGATATGAATTAACAAGATTTTTAAATTGCTTGACACTTAACAATTAACTACTACTTCTACTACTACTACTCACTACCACTAACCCTACTACTACTACTACTACTACTATTACTACTTCTACTACCACTGCAACTATAACCACTGTTGCTACTACTACTACCTTTACTACTTCACTAATTTACTATTACACTTTCAATTATATCACTTTATCAGCTACAGCATTGCTAACATTGATAGAATCCTTAATAATGATGCTGACTTTCAATGTTATGAACTACCGTCACATTCAGCGGCAGCTTGGCAACTTTGGAACTTTGGGGAGGTCAAAAATTTGAAAATGTTGAAATTTTTACTGGGTGGGGGAGGCAAAATTAACACGAGGGGCCAAGATTTGTGAGTAGTATGGCTGATGACCTTTTCTTTGCCTATCACATTCAATTTTCGGTTGATTTTACACATAAAACGATTTTTTTCTGACTCCTATTAAAGAACTGCTTAGACTCGCCACTGGGCACATTGCTGATATTATTACAACACTACATCAGACAGTCATTGTATAGTTATTGAATGTTACTACTGATAATATCCTAAATAAAACGATACTTAAAATTACTGACGGTAAATTTACTTTTAAAATTAACTTTACTTTCAATTTATGTTTTTTTTTTACTAATGCTACGTGTCTTCTACTTCTATCATACTAAGAAATATAATCAATGCGGAATCTCCGTAGCGTGTATAAGAGCGTAAAAATTACAATTTAAAAATAATAAAAAAAGAACATTGCCTACAAAATAAATTGAATTGATAAGAACGTTACAAATGAAGAACAAAACTTTCATGGATAGTAAATTTTGTTAATCGCAGAAGCACAAGCGGGTAAAAATGTTTCGATTAATTTCAATTTGGAGAGCGGATATTTGTTTATTAAAAAGAAATCAATCAAAATGTTTGTAATCAATGACACGTAGAAGACACGTAGCATTCTAGCTCGTAAAATAATCGTAAAACATGAAAGAGATTCATCTTTGATTCATGAAAGTGCTGTTCCTGCAATCAATCATCATTCCCTCCTTCTTGCTTGAATGAACAGCTATTGCTGCCACAAAACAGCCATCATCTGCTGCATACGCTGTAAACAATGTTGTTGTTGTGGTTGTGGCATTGGTGGTTGTTGTGGATGTGGTGGTTGATTTGTCTGCTTCCTATGCTTCAGTTTATTGATTGTGGCTGTAGTTGCATGGAAAATGTTTCTACTGTTGTCATCTGTGTGTGCTTGTTGTTTGGGTTGCTGTTGCTTTTGATGTTTTCTTGAAAGAAAGTATTTCATTGGACTACTGAGTATTGACGATAATTATAAACAACATGCTCTCAACAAACTCCCTCCATTCTTCTTCCATTCATTAAATTCTTTCATGAATTTTTTCATTCTAAAATGAAATGGAAACATTTTATAGAACGTTGTTTTGTTTCCAACCTGAATTTGTACCTGTCAAGAGTTTTAAAATTGAAACATGGGCTGTTAATTGAAAACGAAAAGTTTTGTGCACTGAATTGAAAAAATAAGACTTCTTTGCTGGCTGGTAAAATGATTTAGAAAATAGCCAATTGTTTTTTTTTGTTGCCATTGAGTAGTTGAGAACAACAACAATGTTGTTGTCCAGGTTAATAATATTGTTGTTCTACCAAATGCATTCGTGTTGTTTTTTGCAAAAATTGGCATTCCTCATTACGTGGTGCAGGGGTTTTCCATGGCAATGGAAAGTAAAAATGCTGATAGATGACAAATGTTTAGAACTCATGCTGGTGGCGTTGTTATTAATAATGTCGTCGTGTCTATGTTGGAGATATGTTGATGTGTTGTTGTTGTTGTTGTTGATGCTTTTCTGAAGTAGTTTGTAACAATGAGTTTGATTATTTTAAAACGTTGTAAAAGTTAATAATGTTGTTGTTGTTGCTGTTGTTGTTGTTGTTGGATTGTACAGAAGGACTGTTTACGGTACGCTTCTTTCGCACAAAATTAATTTTATAAAATTCATCTTTCAATATATAAACAACAACTGATAATAAAACAGCAAATGAAAATAGATAAAAAAAATTCAAATTGTTTGTTTCCATGTATCCTTGTTTTGTGTTCTTCGTTTGTGATTTAACTCAGTTAACTGCTTCAACCAACTTTATTAAGAAGTCGAAAGTATCCCACTTGCTAAAAAGTTTCAGTGGTTTATTAACTGGCTCAAATATTTCGTGCAATGCAAGCATACCACAAAAATTTACACAAACACACACACGCAACACGCACACACAAGCACGCATACACACACACACGCACACACATGATACACACACACACATGATACACACTGCAACACACACACACACACACATGATACACACCACACACATTCACTCTTACGCACAAAATCTTCAAACAGTACACCACCACCACCACCAGACCAGCACAATACCCAATGAAGTCTAATTGTTTAATCGATTAATTCTCATTGAGATGTAACAGCAGTTGTTATTATCTCCCACCTTCTTTCTTTGCTTTCATTTTTAATACTGCTTTTTAAGTAAATTGGGACAATTTAATCTTTGCTAGTGATATGAATTACCAAAAGCTTGTTATAGCAAACATTCTTAGTGCACGAAGCTTTAGACTTTCTATCCGATGTACGTTCTATCCGGTGTACGTTCTATCCGGTGTACGTTCTATCCGACACGCCTCAAACAGTACAAAAAGAGGTCAATTTCTGATCGTTTGTTATGTTGGATAAATATTTAAAAGCGAAGTTGATGAAACAATTTTGCTATAAAATTTAAAATAATGATTTTATTAACTGCTTTGCGGCAATTAATTCTTATCCTGTTTTACAATTAATATTTAAAATCTTTAAACAATAAGAGATTCTAATTTCATTCTATTTCTTTCAGAAAGTAACTCCAACTTTCCAGTAAACATCTGATTTTTTAGAAGTATTAAAAAAATGATGGAAGTTCATAAACAAATCCTGTTAATGATTGGTGCTTCACTTTTCCTCTTCAAACATTGAAATGTAACCCTTGTCAACAGAAAAGAAAATTTGTACATGCCGATTGCACATCTTACTTACGAACGTTGAAAAACTTTAAAACCCCGAAGAGATATTGTGACCACATAGGTTTTATTTTAACAGAGTCCTTTGTAACGAAGTTTCAAAGTATTTTTTTTATTTTTCTTCAGCGTAAATATCTTTCCGGCAGAAATTTTAATTTAAAATTCAAAACTTTAAATATTTGGGAAATGAGATGAAAGTTAGCCGACAACATTATAAAATGATTGACAACAAAATGGAGTAGGACGGTGATGATGATGATGATGGCAGGAAACAAAAAAACGTGATGACCACGTGATGTCCACGTGATGGTCACGTGATGAGTTTTCAACGTTAGGAATGTTTTATTAAAAATAAAAAAATTTGATGTTAAACTGTTCAGTTTAAATTCAGTGTTTGTTTAATATTTAAAATCAAAAGATATTAAATGTACATTTTATTTAATGGGCCTTCCATTGAGCATTGCCCTATCTATGCATCTATCAAAATACAAACTAAGATGATGAAATCATAATAATAATAATATAATAATAATGATAATAATAATTTTAATAACAATAATAATAATAATAAAAACAACTACAACAACAACAGCAATAATAATAATAAAAATAATAATAATGATGATGACGATGATGATTCCACCACCACACCACCACCACCACCATTACCACCACCAACACAGGTGACGTGCGACATATTCAACGCCAACGACGTCCTCTTTTCCACGGCCTCCCTTCTCCATCTCTGCTGCATCAGTGTCGACCGGTACGTTCAATGGGTGAATGAATGAATGAATGGATGGATGGATGGATGGATGGGTGGATGGGTGGATGGATGAATGAATTGAACTGTAGCTATGTACAAGAGATCAACAAACTAAATCAGTTCTAATCATCTCTTCTAGGTTTACTTAACAATTTGCCAAATGGTGCTGCTTTTCGTCTAGTGGAGATGAACATGCCGATTGGAAAAACTTTTTACATGACAAAATTTTTTTTAAATGGAAGTGTTGGGTGTTGTTAAGAGTCGTTGATGGTCAAACTTTCAATACTTTATGGAAAATGTTTCTTAAATCAATTTGTGGTTCGTGGGCAACTAACCTTGCAACATTTTTTGGCCTTCTTACACTAAATTAACAAGTTGTTGTACAGATGATAAAATATTTTATGAAATTTCGATAAATTGTTGTTGAATCTGGTAGATCAACATCGCTCTAGTCTGCAAACTCTTATTATAAAGCGAATACATAAATAAACTTTTAGTGCGAAATTTTGTTCACAAGTTTGCAAAACTTTGTATTACGTAAAAGGCAACGGATTACATTTGATTAACCTGCGCTATTAAAAAATACTTATACAACTCGACTAGCTACAAACGCATTTTTAAAGATTTGTTGCCTTCCTCACGTTGTTCATGCACGTATTTTATTTCGATTTTTTAATATTTGTCCTTATTCTGAGGCCATTGTATGTTTTATTAAAATGGTTTCCTCGTCTGTACGCTGTTAGGTTTTGTTGTCTTTTTATGTACTGCTTTTCTGTACATGGGTTCCATTCCTCTTTTTAAACTTTTTTATATTACTTCTACTTATGTGTTTGTTTATTTGCCGTTTGTTTGCCGATGTATTTGTTTATTTAATATCAAATTTGTTTTCATATTTATTTGGCTCTTATGCGTGTGTGTGTGTGTGTGTGTGTGTGTGTCTATTTGTTGGCCTGCATTTGTTTGTGTTCTTGATTGGCTGCGCGCGTTGCATCCAGCGGATCATATAATAACTCTGTTTGTAGTTAATAATTTGTTTGTTTATAATAGAAGTTGGATGAGTTTTGTTTTGCTAAATGCCAGGAATGTGTTGGTTGCTGACGATGAAATATTGCTTAATTTATCTCTACCTTCTCCTCAGAGTATCATCATTATTCTTTTAATATAGTCTAGTCGTCGTCATCACGTTCTCATTATATCTTCATCATCTCATCATTCCCCTTTAAAATTGAAAGTGACTGTTCTATTTTAGTTACGCGGAAGCTAAAATGGCAGTACAAAATTTTGAAATGTTGAATATAATTTATCATCGAAGCACTTTAACCTTTTAGACGCAATGTTCAATTTTAGCAAACACCATCCGATATCAGAAAATAAGAAAGTGCTTTTGCCAGCAAAAAATCTTCCACATTAATTTCATTGTTTATCTAATCTTTTTTTCCATTTATTTTTTAAATTTTTTAAACCATCGCAACAATAAGTAATTGTTGTTAATCAAATGAGGAGTTCAAAACTAAACAACAATGACACACACACACACACACCACACACGCATACACACACACACACACACGCACACACGCGCACACACACGCACACAAACACACAAACAAGCAGACACTATTTTTATAATCAAGACGGTTTTATGTATGTATATGCAATGAGATAATAAAAAAATACAGTACTATTTACTACTTCTGTCAATAAATACACAATACTTTGATCTAAGTAGAATTTCATTGAACGATTACTTGTAAAGTATTTATCAAAGGCAGTCAAATTTAAATGGACCAATGTTTGAAATGATAATAATAATAACAATAATAATAACAACAACACTAATAATAATAATATTATTACGCACCGGCCAATTAAACATCAACATCTTTCCCCTCTCGGCAGATACGTGGCGGTAACTGACCCGCTACATTACGACAGCCGAATGACGAGGAAGAAGGTGGCGATGATGTTGGGGGCAGCCTGGGGAGCGTCCGCCCTCCTCAGCCACGTGCCCATCCACATGCAGTGGTACACAACCCCCGAAGGACGACAGGCCAGGCAGAGCAAGGAAGAGCTGACGGAGTGCGTTTTCAAGGTTCGTTCAAGGGGTAGGTGGTAGTAAATTTTAGGGTTCATTAGAATTTTACATCTCACGACAACTACGCTAGTTAGTCAGGGTGACATTTTAATTATATTTTTTATAGTAATAATTATTCTGATTAATAATTATTTTGATTAAGATGCAAATACGAGGCTAACTTAACTGTTTTTCATCCTAATCGAACAATTTCAACAGTTTATGTCAGTGTATTTTACACGTTTCACTATTCTAGATTTAATTGATTTGTGTCAGAATCCCTGATCAACTTAATTTTTAAATGCTAGCCCATCTTTGGTATTTGTGCTTCAACTTTACAATTTATGCGAATACCGAACAAAGCAACTGTCATCACACAAGCAAGTTTTTAATAATCTCACAATACACACTACACACTACACACACTACACACATGGTAGAGTACATGCTACAATTTTTTTGAAGCACGTTAACACCGATGACACTAACGAACGCACGTTCAAATAACACACTCTTTACA
Source organism: Helobdella robusta (assembly GCF_000326865.2). Taxonomy (NCBI): domain Eukaryota; kingdom Metazoa; phylum Annelida; class Clitellata; order Rhynchobdellida; family Glossiphoniidae; genus Helobdella; species Helobdella robusta. Next base: position 363 of record NW_008703718.1, on the reverse strand, counting down.
TTCATACAAACATACATGTGATCCATCTAAACACACGCGCACACACCAACACACGCACATGCACACACGCACAAAAGCAACGCACACTTCAAGTATTATTTTTCTGTTTATTCAGTGTGTAGACAGGACGGGCCAGAGATAGTATTGAGAGAGATGGTTATAAATGCACGTGCATTCACAAGTTTCCTCCACTACCATGCATACATAATTGTATTTACTTTACAAAACATCAACATAGCGAGTGTCATTGTGATGTAATAATGTGATGTAATGTGATGACGTGATTATGTGACGTCATGTGACTATGTGATGATGAAAACTGATGTAATGGTGTGATATGATCTGACAATGTTACAATGTGAT
>NW_008703717.1:0-4671 GCF_000326865.2 Helobdella robusta | reverse complement strand
ATGTCTGCTCTTCTGGTCAAAGTCACCAACTGGAGAGAGCTTGATGAAACTTTAATTAATATTAATATCAAAATTTTCATCGGCAAACATTAGGTTTTATATCATTGCCATTGGTAGCTCTATCATCATCGTCATCATAATCATCATCGTCATCATAATCATCATCGTCATCATCATCATCATCGTCATCATCATCATCATCATCATCATCTTCGTCATTTTCATCCTATTCATCACGTTCACCACAACTATCATTTTCATCACCTTCGTCATCTTCTTCATCACCATCATCGTAACTGTCACTTTCTCTTCCAATCCATCCATCATCGCATTTCACATTCAGGATCATCGAATATGGTCTATAAAGTAAGCATTTTTTTGTTGTTGTTATACGCGTGTATGTATAAACCTCATATGAAAATTATGCTATTGCATATAACATTTGAATATTATTATTATAATTATTATTATTGTTATTATTATTAATATTATTATCTTTGCATTTTTACGTAAATGACTAGCATTGATGAATACTTGTAACATAAATATATATTTATTATTTAACTTTATATATTAACAATTTATAACGGTTGTACAAAGTTAGATCATTGTATGTCACGTGTAAATTCGGTTAACAAGCGTTAGTCATCTTTTGAATGGAGACAACCCGGTAAGATTTGATGCAGGTCAGTGCCTTCAGAAGTTGTAAATCAAATCAATTTTTTCTTTGCGACATCACGCTACAAATAAATAACATTTTACCTATCAAAGATGTCTATCAATTGTATTGGTGTTCTTCTAAAAACAGACAACAAACAAACACAGACAACAAACAAACAAACCCAAGAATTATGAGTTGTATATAAATTTGTACGCCGAATATAAAAAAGGCAGGCAGGCAGGCAAAGCAATTAATTGAATTAATGCATGGTTAAAGCAAGTTGCGCCACACCTCCACACACACACACCACACACACACACACACACCACACAACACACGCACGCACACAGAGACACATTAACATTAACAAGAAGACATTTTATTTATCGTATCATGTCGTACATCATACATCATCATCTGGCTATCAAAGAAGAAAAAATTATAAACTCACTGGTGTGATAGGTTTTGTTTATGCTGTGTCTATGCTGGTATGTGTCACACACACACGCACACACACACACACACACCACACACACACACACACACACACACACACACACACACACCAGTCGGGTTAACACTGTCCCATAGAATCTCATCGCATTTCGTTTTCATTCAAGTGATTGTCCTAAATGATAGCAATAAATAATGTCATAATGGTGGCGATGATGAGATGATGCTGGTGAGTTGGGTCAGTTGATGTCATAATGGTGGCGATGATGATGTGATGATAGTGAGTGATATTGACGTCTTTCTATGTTCACTTATAATCTGATATATTTATGTGTTAATGTGTATATATCTATGTATTATACTTATATTTATTTTATGATATATATATATAACTATATAATAATATCATTGTTTATTATATTTTTATTTATTTGTTTATATTGTAATATATTTATGTGTTAATGTATTTGAATATGTGTGTGTTAGTTAATGCGTGCTTATATGTCTGTTCACGGCTGTTGTAACTCTGTCTGTAGATCAGGAAAATTTTGATTTGTGCAAGTTATGTGTGTGTTTTTGTATGTTGTTGTGTGACGTTGAGAGTTGTGTGTTTTTGTATGTTGTTGTGTGTTGTATGTTGTTGTTCTTGTACGTTGTTGAGTGTACGCTTCACGATGTGTGTGTTGTTCTGTTGTTGTTGCAGGTTAACAAGTGTTTACACATTAAAAATTAGCCATAAATAAATATGTAATGTAATCCGTGCATCCAAGCATGTTAATTTTGTTATTATTGTATTGTTGACGTGATGATGTTTGATGATACGAATTGATGATTAACACGTGCATGGTTTCATGATCAGAATGTTGTATTGATGTGTTTTTTGTTGTATGGTGACTGAACAGGGCACTGTTTGTTGAACGCTTTCCATATTCAAACCTGATGAGTTGCGAATTGCCTAAAGCCTTATAACAATAATAATAACAACAACAACAACAATAATAATAATAATATGTTGTTGTTCTGTTGATGAGTCGCGTAATGTTTATGCCTTATTTTATTTGTGGAGTTTCATACGCAGTACATGCCATTGTTAAGTTTTGTTAATTTAATTTAATTTAATTTTAATTCTAAATGAGTAGTTCAAGTTCGGCTTCATTCGATCAGTCGTATCAACAATGTGAACAAAAATAAATAAATAATAATAATAATAATAATAATAATAGTACTACTACTACTAATAATGATGATGATAATAAATATATTATTACACTGGCCACAAATAAAAAGAGCACAAGCCCGATTAGATTAAAAAAAATTAAATGACTGATGTTTAATAGCAACAAAACAACAACATATTATTATTATTATTATTGTTGTTGTTGTTATAAGTAAAACAATACAAACAACTTTTCTGCCTATTATCATTGCAGAGTCTAAAAGAACAGAAATCATAATAAATCATTGAATTAAGCGTGAACGAGCGAGCGTTGAAGAGATAGATAGAGAGAGATATATAGGATAGTCAAAGTGTATTTTTCCAATTTATAAAATATCCATTTGAGATGAGAGCCTTCAACTTGAAAGAACATTTTTTGAAAATTTTAGAAATAATGACGTCACTTAAAATATGAAATATGGGGACTCTTTTACAATGAAGATGAAATTTCAAAAATTAAATGGAAAAAGACTGAAATTATAAGGAAAGCAAACGGTTTTTATAGTTGATGAACAATGAATAAGTTTCAAATATGAATTTGCGTGGCGGAACGGATATAACGTACAATTCTTACATTCGTTTCTTGCTTGGAAAGAAACACGTGGAATGATAAATCAGTACCGCATGTAATTATACATTTCAATTTCAAATTCAATTCCACATGTACGTATAATACATGTACTGTACACTCTTCTTATTAACAAACAGGATTAAATATAAAAAAAAATATCATAAATTTTTTTTTCAACAAAAACTCAATAACGTAAAATGATGCACATATACAAAAACACATACACAATTTCATCTTCACATCTGTCTGTCTGTTTCTCCTCTCTCTCTCTCTCTCTCTCTCTTTCTTTCTCTCTTTCTCTTTTACATTCTTTCTCTCACTAATATAAGTTGACAAATAAATACTTATATGCGTATATTTATATATTTGTATATTTATATATTTGTACACAAATGTAGGTATCATTTGAGAGAAGCAAACTGGCGGAGAGACATAGACAGAGACATAGACAAGCAACAAGCACATGAGAGAGAATAGACATAAACAGCCTAGTCTAGCAGCAAACACAAATATGACTTTCACGATGCATAATAGGAGGTTATATAAATATTTCAACGGATATTTTATCTTTTGTTTAGCGTTTAACAAGTTCATATGAAAGAAAACTTCAACGTTCAATCCCGTCTGTCTGTGTTGTGTGTATATGTGTGTGCTGTGTGTGTGTATGTGTTTGTGCGTGTATGTGTTCTGTGTGTGTGTGTTTGCTTGTTTAAATGTTTATTTTGTTGTACTGTTGATGTATTTAATTATGTTAGGTGCTGTAACTATTGATGTTGTTATTATTTTACCTTTATGTGCTGCTGATGTAATGTTGGGATGTTTAATTTTAAAAATTTCTGCCAGCACTTCAACATTTTTAGTTGTTTGTTCTTTTGTCAAAATCTGTTATATGGTTTTTTCTTGCTAACATGTGTTATTTCAATCAATAAAATTTCCGTCTTTCTCTTGCTGTGGTTTTTAGTTTTAAAAAACTGTTTTTTATTTGCAGCCCAAATTTCATGAATGTTGATTAAAAATGGTTGCTGTTAACTCACAGAACATTTGTTGACTTTTTAAGAGAAATTTTCAATTGTCAGAGTGTGTCATTTCATAATAGCGTGTGATAAGTTTCCCCCATTCATCGTAAGATACAATTTTTGTGCTGCTTTCAACGTGTCATTACGAGTTTATCGCGAAGAAATCTCTCCTTATTTATTTGCCACTAAAGTACGCTATCTCAATTGCTCGTTCCTGTAACTTCAGTAAAAATAAATAATAAAATTATACACGGTCGCTTTTTATTGTGTTGTTATGATGTGATGATGTGATAATGTTTTGTTGTGATGATGTCTTGATGTGATGGAGATAGGCTATTGAAATGACATGACAAGAATTGTTTTTTTTTTGGTTAAGTATGCGTGTAGTACATTTATTATGGACCCAATTTCTTTATGGATTCATTCCATTATGGATTCAGTTATCCATTTTGGGATAATTTTTTATATATAATTTTTTATTTATTTTATTGTTTATATTAATTTTCTTTTTTGTAAATTTAAACATTAATTGTTAAAAATTTTTTAAAAAGTTTAACATAAACATCAAGACAAGTGAATTTTTTTTTAAAATTCAATCTTCTACATTTTAATTTGCTTACCCGGCGCTTAAACATAACATAACCTGTCCCACTAAACAAACAATCGCCAGCATCAATGACAGCTTTGTTACAACATTAATTTATTAATTAATTAAAATCATTTATTATAACTAATGTTATTACGATAATCATCA
>NW_008703715.1:3339-4674 GCF_000326865.2 Helobdella robusta | reverse complement strand
CAAAATTTTAAATTGCGCGAAAAGAAGTAAAAATTTTCCAAACAAAATGGTTGAAAATGAGCGGTAATGTGGTCTTTTCCATTAACAATTTAACCGAGGAGTGTTCAGGTTTAATATTTTACAAATTAAATTGAGGAGTGCCAGAGTAATTCAATTTAATATAAGGTGTCCGTAAAAAAGGACGCTATGCATTAAAGAGTTCATGCCAACAATTCGGTAGAACATATAAAATACTGTTCGAAATATTGTCTCCTTCGAACATTATATATATTATAAAATATATAATGTATATATATATATATATATATATATATATATATATATGTCAGGGTTCAGTGTAGCGCTATACGATTTAAATGGATAACCAGTAAACAAGTAATTAATATCTCGTGGCCGTGGTGATTTCAAGTTAAAAAACGTTTAAAAAAAAGTTGGTTAAAATATTGAACTGTTCTTCAAGGACAAATAATTTTTAATAACTCAGTTTGCGTGAGTTATTAATAACTTGTCGCAATTTCTGAACATGGGAGTGATAGCGGCCAAACGTCTATAAAAGCGCTGGGAAGGTCCCGTCAACAGGCTCAGAATTTCAGTTCAGGAATTGTTGTCGTCGCGAGAGTTATCGTGGAGTCTCGGAAGTAAAACTGGTGGATTCGTGAACCGACGATTTGTGAAATATAGATATATATATATTTAATTATTTAAAGATATTTACTTATAACGTTGTTTAATTAATTTAATTAGAGATATTGACTCTTAACGTCAGTTGTAATTATTATTACTTGCTTGGCATTATAAACAGTGTTTCACTTTGTAATAGAGAGATTGTTACAACATACTTGTTCTTGTTACGAGGTTGAAATAATAATAAGAAAAGTTAAAGAACGAACCCTTACATATATATGTATATATATGTATGTATATATATATATATATATATATATATATGTATGTATATATATATATATATATATATATATATAGTGGGTGTAGACAATCATAAATACAATTCTTTATAAAGATCACCGCGTTTTCGGCACTGTACCCTAACAAGGACATGGACTAAATGCGTCGTCCCTGATGAAAGAGACGTTAACTTTAAGCCGAAAACGCAGTGATCTTTATAAATAATTGTATATATATATATATATATATATATATATATATATATAGGTATTTATAATTGTATATATATATATAGTATTGTATGAATTCAACCGAATTGTTGACATTTATCAATTTAAATTATTGTTATAGCCGACCCCTTGAATTATAATATAATTCCTAGTAAAGATAAATCATCATATAGACAAAATTGGGGCAAAAATGGTATCT
>NW_008703715.1:0-2141 GCF_000326865.2 Helobdella robusta | reverse complement strand
AAGCAAATAACTACAAATTGGGGTATTATTNTTAATCGAACATGTCTTTCTGAAAACCTCGTACCAAATTATATATACATACATATATATATGGGTCATTCTCCGTCAACTTGAACGATTTAAAAAAAAGTCCACACCCGACCATCTCCGATTTTTTTAAAATTTGAACAGTAAGTACCTCAATGTATTTCATCGACAAAATAAAATTTTTATAAAAAAATTTCAATTATTTTTCAAGTTATGAAGATTTTTGTGACAGCATCCTCAAATTTTTGAGCGATTTTTTTCAAAACTTGTACCTACGTAGAACGCTATATCTCTTGAACTAGCCAACATATCTTGATGAAATTTTTTGTGCATATCAGTGAAACAATGTAATAACAAAAAAAATAAATGTTATTGTCTCGAATCAAAAGATATTTTGAACAAAAAATCTAGAAAAAAATGAATTTTTTGAAAATTTCACCGATTTCAAAACAGCGTAGCTCAAAATCCATCGCAAAATAAATAAATATTTTTTGTTATTTTAGAAGTACCTTATAGTCATAAATAAATCACAAAATTTCGTTAAAATCTGTATTGAATTTTTTGAGCTATCGGAGCTCAAAATGTCAAAAAAATGAAAAACTTTTTTTGTTTGGCGCCATTTTTAACTATGAAGAACCAAACGTTTTTTAATTTTTAAAATTTGTTTATATAGTGCTTTTATAGCTAAACAACATATCAAAAAATAAAATTGGCGTTTGCTTTCTTTGAAAAATAAAACAACTTCAAAAACAGGCAAAACAAATTTTTTTCAAGTGTCAATTTTTTTTTTTTCAATTTAAAATTATTATACAACGTGCTAATGTGTTTAAAAACAGTTTCAGGAAGAGTTATGTGAATTTTTCCAACATAAGAAATGTTATCATCAGGTATAAGAATCAAAATATGTTTAAATGGTACATAGCAAATATCTACATTTTTAGGCCAATAAAAAATATTTTCTTTAAATTTCTTCAGACAGTTAACTTTTAAATCATCATTTTTATCATCTCTTTCTATAATGTTTCCTAAATACCATTTCTTATCATAGACCAAAGCTACAAATCGACCCGGCTCGTAATCATCATTGGTGTCTTCACTTTCATTTTTATTAAAATTGTATCCAAATAAATCTGAAGACAAACGTTTCATCAAAAGTTGATCATTTTTGTCTGGAATAAATGAGTGATGACTTCGACAACCCTTTATTTTATCTGCTGACCTAAATCTTTTTTCAAGCATTCCTAGCAGATCTTTAATTTCTTTTTTGTCTACCCAAAAAAATTTAATACCATTTATTTTCGCATCAGCATATGTGTAAAAATCTTTGGCGTTCAATATCTGATCTTTTGTTGATGCCTGCAAACTTGCTCTTGCAACCAATCTTTTTGTTGTCCCTCCAATTCCATCGCAAGGACTTTTACCATGAGAAGTTGCAAAAAAGTGCCATTCTGCTTTTAATCCAAAATCCTCTTTGTGATGAATTAAATTAGAAAAATTTTTGTATTGACTTACCGCACCATCAGAAAAATATTTAATTAAAGTAACGTTTTTCAGGTTTTGTTTTACATAGTTAATTAAATGTTTTTGAAAAGCATAAACAGCGGAAACATTGTGATCGAGACAGTCGCTAATCATGCAAACGCTTTTGACAGATAAGTTTTCATAAATAAATAAATAAGTTTTCTGTAATAAAGAACAATTGGGTGAAGAGTAACTTGCGTGTTGCTCCAATGTTGACTCTGGATTGCATCCTGTATTATCACCGAATAATTTTCAGCAAAATCCATTAAAGCAATACACTCCGAATTTTTTAAATTTTTTTAGAATCGCTAAGATATTTCAATTGTTCTTTGCTTATGTAATGATGCGATGACAACTCGTCAAGTTTTTGCGAAAATCTTTCAATGAAACTGTCAACTGTATCCTGTACGGAAATCAATGAACCGCGATTATCATCATGGGAAATTACAGCTTCTTCGAAAATCGCTCTTAAGTTATTTTCGACACTCAGTTTTCCTGGGCATTCCTCACATCTGTGTAACATACATTCTAAATTTTAAATTTTAAATTGAAAAAAATAAAAAATATTGACACTGAAAAAAATTTGTTTGCCT
>NW_008703714.1:3846-4767 GCF_000326865.2 Helobdella robusta | reverse complement strand
CTTCCACACTCACATCATACTGAACATCATCTGCGTTCTCTGAAACAACTTCGTCATCAAGATCAACATCCGGTACAACATAAGCATCAAAATGAACAACATCAACAACATTTTCTAAAAGTTCACCAACAAATGCCCCGATTAAAATTCCTGCAGAGGAGGTCAAATCAACATCATGTTACACACCAACAACATCAACAACAACATCAACAGCAACAACATCATCATCAACGCCACCACTCACAGCATCATGTGGAACAAGAAAATTCACAGCAACACCAACAACACAATAACATCAACCAGCCTCACAAACATCAACAGCAACCGATATTGAAAGAAGTTTTACAAAACAACAACAACAATTTCTACAACAGCAATTTCTACAACAACGACATCAGCAGCAACAACAACCTAAACAAGGACGTGCAACATCAACAACAAAGTCCACAATTTCATCAATTCACGTTCATTTGTCCATTCTTATCAACTTCTTTCTCACCATCATCGTCGTCGTCGTCATTATCATCAGTGACGATGGCGTTGGAAGATTTATGTCATGACGTCATCGGGTCGACCTACGAAGCAGTGAGGGTGATGAGGGCCGAGACAGGGGGCGACAAACAGAGGGTGGTGGAGATGATATGCAAGTTGGTCATGGTGTTGATGGAAATGTTGAAAACTTCAATTGTGATAATGAGGATGATGATGGAGACGGTGGAGTCTTCAGTGATGACAATACCTTTTTTTAATTTAAAAATCATTTGATCAGCTGCCGTCTGGCATGTCATTCATTGATTAATCAACAATGCGTGCATAAAAACACAAGCGCACACACACACACACACAAACACACACACAAATATATATATATATATATATATATATATATATATATATATATATATATATATGTATATACAT
>NW_008703714.1:1499-3438 GCF_000326865.2 Helobdella robusta | reverse complement strand
TTGTGCTAGATACAATCACATCGATGCAGGCGCTGTTATAAACATTGCAAGATTTTTTTTTTATAGGTGAGTGCATGTATCGGGACTGACTGATCAAAATGTCTTCGAACCAAAAAACACTTCAAATCTGGTTGTGTATAAAGATAAGAGAAACTCTGCTACCATGAACCCTTCTGTGTGACCCATCTTGACCCTGTGACCCATCTTAGACATTTCGCAGACCTAAAAACCTGTTTGCGTCTGATATGATTTTATGACATAGGTCTGACATTTTTAATATTTCGCTAATAAAGCGCTTCACAAATTTCTTAATAACAGACAGGGTGTGTGTGCGTGCCTGTTTACGTGTTTGCTCACATTGTGTACATTCATCCACATCCATTTTGAGACAAGTGCACACGTTTGCACGCCTCTCCAGGTATCAACAACGCGTTTTTACATTGTACGTGTATCTATGTACGCTGAAGTTTATAAAGATTGTGAGATAATATTGATTTATGGTATTCTGCAAAGCAACTTTTACTCATTTTTTAACGTACATTGCACAATTGATGAAATTTCTTCAAACCAAATTTTTTTTAAAATCTCTAAAATGAAAACGAAGCAGCTAAATTTATCACAAAATAAGATGTTCAAGAATAGAAATAGAATAAAAACTATGAACATAATTAAAAACAATTTTTTGTTGAATTTCTAGCAAGCCATCATTATTGGGTCAGTCAATTATTTGCCGAAATATTACTCAAGAAGCCTGCAGACGTAGAACTGAGAGGGTCGATGAACTAAAATTAAAACTCAACAAATAATGAACTCCTCCAGCCTGTAGCACCTGTCCCATGCCATGCTGCTTACCTCTGCAGCAGTGCAAATGTAATTTCACACAAATTTGTCACACCATTTGAATGAATGTGTGGATGAATGAATGAATGAATGAATGAATGAATGAATGAATGAATGAATGAATGAATGAACGAATGAACGAATGAACGAACGAACGAACGAACGAACGAACGTACGAACGAACGTACGAACGTACGAACGAACGAATGATCGAATTATTTTATATACTGTTGCGACATTTTTGATGTTTATAAATTGACCTCTTATGTGCCATGCAGATAAAGGAACACATTTTTTTTTAATTCCATCACAATCTTCTCTGGCTGGTTAATCACAAATAACAAAATTTACGGCAGGCGTTCTTATAAAAATCTTGGCCCACAACCGGCCACGAAATGCATTCGTGTGTTGGTTTTACAGCAAACAAGCAAGAAAAACTGAAAGAAATGCCGTGTCATGAAATTGAGAAATAATTTGATTGAGTTATGAAAATTAAATATTTTGCGCAAAAAAATTCACATGTCATTTTAAATCTCTTTCTCTTTTAAACGACGCCAAAAATAAATTCTCCACATACATCGTTCATATTAATTCGACAACCAGAAGCAATCCCTATGTGACGCTTGTAAGACATTTATATTTGTGTTAGTGTTGTTAATAATAATAATCTTATTATTATTATTTTTATTATTAATTATTATTTATTATTTATATTATTATTAACGAACTACCGTAGTCTGACAATTTTAGAACTAGCTTGATAAAGCCTCCATGCGGCAGACTCAGTTTCTTAAGTTATTTTAACAACTTTGTGCACCATCATGACCGACGATCGCTGATGTCCGTGAATAAATTTTTATTTTATGGCATTAATTATTGTATTATTTCAGTACTTGGCTATTGATGAAATAAAAAAGTTTACATTATTATTATTATTGTTGTTGTTGTTGATGTTGTTGTTATTGTTGTTGTTGTTGTGATTATTTTCCTCAGTCACTGTTGTTGACATCTAGCGGGTGTCCAGCAGGTTTCTGAGGTGTAGGATTTTAGTTTCTGTTGTTAGAAACTTTCGAAGTATGTGGCCAGTACCGAGAGAGCC
>NW_008703714.1:0-1277 GCF_000326865.2 Helobdella robusta | reverse complement strand
GTGGAAAAATTCATCGTGGTGGGGTAAAATTCACCATGGAGTGAAATTCATCGTATATATCGTGTATAACATATAACGTATATAATATATACGTATAATATACAAATTATACTGTATTGGAGGTTATATCAATAGGCAACGTATAGCATCCATGCTTATTAATACTATCATTTGTATACCCTTAGTATGGTATAGAAAATATATACAAAGGTGGACCGCGGACGTCGGACGTGTCTGAGTAAGTTAAGTAAAAGTCTATAATAAAATACTGTATGTGAAGTGTGTCAGAAATGAGGAAGTAGTTTTTGCATCACGATTCGCTAATCTTTGTGTAAAAATGTCACTAGAATTCGTGTACAGTGAAAAAGGAAAAAGAAAATTTATTGACTCAGGTCACTTGTTCGTAAAAGATGCGGCTACAGAAGAAAAAACTTTCTGGAAATGTGATCAATATCAAAATCTTGTATGTCGGGCACGTTTGCATACTCGTCATGACAAAATTGTAAAGAGAGTCGGTGAACATAACCACGCAGGAAATGCTGCTCGGGTCGAAGTTGTTAAGGTTGTGAATCAAATGAAAAATGATGCTAGGGAAACGCAGGATGTTCCTCAACGAATTATCACCAATTCTTTTATTGGCCTTTCTCAAGCGGCTTCTGGCCTAATGCCAAATATTTCTACACTTAAAAAGACTATTCGAAATACCAGGCGTCTTGCTGATCGTGCACCACCGAATCCAAATTCTTTGGTGGACCTAGTCATCCCTAATGACTATCAAATTACACACCATGATGATCAATTTCTTATGTTTGATAGCAATGATGGTCTTAACCAGTGGAAGCTCAACCTGTTTTAGACTATTTTGAGGACACTTGGATTGGAAGACCTAATCGGCGTCAACAACGCAGACCTCCACGTTTTGCATACGACCTGTGAAACTGCTACAATGCTGCTCTCAATGGCTTGCCAAAAACCAACAATTCCTGCGAAGGGTGGCACAGAGCCTTTAGTGAGCTAATTGGAGCTAGCCATCCAACAGTATGGAAATTCATTTCATCCTTGAAAGACGAACAAGCTTTAAATGAAGGAAAAATAGAACAGTATGTTGCTGGTGCCAATCCGCCTCCAAGCAAAAAGGTTTATCGAGACACGGCAGTTCGAATTCAACGTATAGTACAAGATTACGATAACCGTGATAGAATGGATTATCTTCGTGGATTGGCCCATAATTTTAACTTCTAGGCGCATCTCTCTTGACATACTTGCAAATTTTCATT
>NW_008703713.1:3154-4775 GCF_000326865.2 Helobdella robusta | reverse complement strand
TCATCATCATCATGATCGTCGTCGTTGTTGTTGTTGTTGTTGTTGTTGTCTAGAGAGCAATTAGTCGGAAATAAATTTAATAAATATAAATATGCACTGAATGTTTGTGTATGTGCTTATGAGACATTAAAGATGAAATTATTTTATTAATTTATTTTTTAAATGTAATTATGGTTGGCCCCGCTTATTATTATATTTCACAATTTAATGATTCATAATTTAAATCATCCTAATTTAATTCATAATTCCATTCATAATTTAATTCATAATTTAATTCACAGTTATGCATCTTTTTTTCATTTTGTATACACATATCTCTCTGATATTATCATCAATGTTTTTTACTGATATCATGTTAAACTCGATGATAATGATGATGATAACGCTCTCGATGATGATGTACGTATGTATGTGTGTGTGTGTGTATGTATATATTTTGTGGCTTTATCGTTAAATGAGCATCTCAATAAATATACATGTATGTTTGTATACATGTTCGTATGTTTGTATGCATGCATGTATGTGTGTATGTACGTATTTATCTATGTATGTATGTATGTTTACAATGATGATGATGACGACGACGATGATGAGTACGATGTTGATGATGATTATTATTGAGAATGGTCTTTGACGACAATTTGGCATGCCAATAGGGAAGCTTACATATAATTAATTAACTAACTAACATTATTAATCAAAGATCTGTTATATTTATATATATATATGTATATATATATATATATGTATGCTGATTTATACATAGTTTATTGTGTTAGTAACATAGAATGCGGCTGTAATAGTATTACCTTATGTATGTACGTATAGTATATATATATATATATATATATATATATATATATAATTAAAGTTATAATTATGTTTATTTCGCCGTTATTTTTATTTTTTTTTTTCATTGCTATTGGTGGTATTATTATTATTATTATTTATATTATTATTTATACTATTATTATTGTTGTTGTTTTAAAAGTTAAAATACAATTGTTTTTTGTTGCTTGCTTCTATCACGTTGTATTTCTTGCTCGTGCATTTCTTCTTCTCCTGTTAGAACTTCGCAAAAAAAATCGTTATTCAACTACGCTTGATATTTTAAAAACTTAACACACAGACAGACACACACGACACACATACACACACCACGTACTCACAAACTTTGTTATCATTTTCATTGAAAATTAAAAGTTCAGATTTCGAAACAATGTGTGTGTGTGTGTTTTTTTTTCTTCTAATTTTGTATTCTTTCTATATTTGTGTGAAATTTTTTGGTTTCGTTAATTTCAGTGCGTGCATGTGTGTGCGTGTGTATGTACGCGCGTGTATTTTTGTGTGTATTTTTATCATCATTATTGTTAGTCATGTTGGCGTTAGCTCTATGTGAATGTAGATTCACTCGAACATTTACCCAATCTTTCATTCATTCATTCAGTCTCTAATCATTCATTCATTTTTTCATTCATTCACTCATTCATTCATTCAAATATGTCAATCAATGGTTTAATTCATTCCTTTACATCACGTCAATGATATTAACCTGGACCATGTTTAAGAATAATTTTGAGTGTAATAACGAAAATCCTTATGATATATATTTATATAATAA
>NW_008703713.1:0-2743 GCF_000326865.2 Helobdella robusta | reverse complement strand
CTCATACATACAAACGAACAAACAAACAAAAACACACACAGACATAGATACAAACTTACCTACCCGTTCTTCACAAACAGAACTGTTACATCATGCTAAAATATTTTTATAATTAAGATTTATAAATCTTTTATTGTGTACTATCTTTCGTTCATTAGTTTTTTCGTTTATCTGTTTGTAATGATTGATTTATTCATTCATTCAGTCAATCATTCATTCATTCACTTTGTCTAATCATTCATTTTTTCATTCATTGATTCATTTATTGATTTTTGCTTTCAATTTTTCTATATAAAACTAAGTAAATCAACTTATTTTTTTCGAAATATATGGTTGTATCAGTAATTAATGTATTTTTGTGTATTTTTGTTGTAATTATTATTATTATTGTGATTGACATATAAAATTTTGTGGTGTGTATGCTGGCAAATGTATGTATGTATGTATGTATGTATGTATGTATGTATGTATGTATGTATGTATGTATGTATGTATGTATGTATGTATGTATGTACGTTTGTATGAATGTATGTATGCATAAGATATTGTCATCATTATTTTTATATACCAGATATGTAGAAATTGTATTAATAAACGTTTGATAAATCGTGATATAAATTCTTCCTGTTGGTTGTATTTAATCGTTAGTTTTGTTTTACTAAAAATCGTATTTTAAAACTAGGGAGTGGAAGAGAAAGAGAGAGAAAGAGAGAATAGAAACAAAAGATAAGGGAAGAAAGATAGAAAATGAGAGAGAGAGATGGAGAGAGCAAATAGATAAATAATTTTACCGAATCCTACGTGTCAGTGCAATTAAAAATCTCACAAATATTTTTTTTCTCTTTAATGCAGCTCTGTCAAACAAAGAAAGCGGCTTCTTACATGTTACTCTATAAATAACCTATAATGTAAACTTTGTTTACATTTTTAAAATTTACGAACGCGCTCATTACGTCATCGTGTTTGTTGTTTGTTTTGCTATAATGACGAAATAATGTTCTATTTTTAGACCTGAGGTATCTATATAAAGACGTGAGTTTGTTCAGCTGATCAAGTACAGGACCACATCATGGTCGTCTGGGCTTGTTTCCGGCTCTCGATTACAATTTAAGTGGACGTAATGTAACATGGATATTATATGAACTTATGATATTCACTCCCATATGTTAATTGGTTTTTGTTTAGATTTTGGCTGGGTATGTACTTGGCATATTCAACGGTATACGCTAGTGTATGGTCGATTTGTTTTTGTATATTTAATTGTAAGAGGTAGTCGGATAAACTGTGTTATTAATTATTTTTTATTATTATTATTAGTTATTAATTCTGGTCATGGTTGCTCTCTGCTGGTCAAAATGATTATTTTTTAATTATAACTTGTGGTCATTTTGAGGACAGTTGTATGTATCTTCTTTTTATAGTCGGTCATTTAACGCCGGTTTTTATGTCGATAGTATCAGGAAGGTGATACACATCAGTCGATAAAAATGGCCAGTTCGGGGTTTGCAGACGATCCAACCAGCTGGTAGGCTGGTCTTCTCAAGATCATAGAGTAACTCCATGGTCATCTCAAGATCATGGAGTAACTATTCATGATGATGGTAGCCGTTTCGTTGGTTAGACAGTCGATTTTTTTATATGATACGCGGTTAGCTACTACTGAGCCCTTAACAGACGCACGGACACCAAAGATTTTTTAAAGATGGACAAGAAAAGAGTGCGAGTGCAATATACAAAGTGGATATCTGGTTATTTTTGACGGTTGGAAGGCATGTCCATGTCCAGTTGTCAGAAAAAGATATTGTAGTGAGTATATAATTAGAGATGAAAGGTGTTCGTTGTTAATGGTTTCCTCACTGGAGAGAGACGACAGTCTACTCCACATTGCTGAGGCGTAGCTAAAAAAAGTTAGCGATTTCGGTGTTTTTCACTTCTTTAATCTAAATTTAAGTAGATGTAGGCGGTTTATACTGGTCGACTTCGGTGAACTACTTGCGTCATTATTACAACGGTCATTTCTACGACACGAAGTTTAATGATTACTGACATTATAAAGCGTTTATTATTTATTTATATTATTTTTATTTAAAGATTTCTAATATTTAAAAGGGTGGGCGGTGGGAATTTTATAAAAATTAAGTATATTTTCTCTTTAATTATAGCTGTTAGAGGCTTCTGCTGCAGTTGACCAGTTTCAGATGTAGGGAGAAGAGAGAGAGAGAGAGAGAGAGAGAGAGAAAGAAAGAGATGGTGTGTATGTGTGTGTGTTGATACCAGTGAAAAATTATAAAAATCAAAAATTTTCTGGGGGAAAAATTTCCACCGGGCCAGCCATTTGAACCAATAAAACAAACGATTAACGGATAAATGATTGACCGATGGAAGAATGACTGAATTATGAATTAATGAATGGTGAATTGTGAATGAATGAATAGATAGACGGATAGATTAGTTTCAGATCACAAAAATTTACTTTGCAATAATAAAAGTATATTTTACAAGTAATAAATCAGTGTTTCATGTTTTGTAAGATTTTTGGGAGCTAGTCACGATTAAAAATAATTTTCATTAATTGAAAATAATAAAAAAAAGTATTAAAAACAATAATAATAATAGTAATAAAAAAATAATAAGATTAATAATTTATAAATGCTAATTTAAGGCGCGTTTCAAATTGAATTGGAAAAACCCCAAAGATAATATACTAAAGATATATTTTACATGAAACGAAAAAAATAAAATG
>NW_008703712.1:0-4922 GCF_000326865.2 Helobdella robusta | reverse complement strand
ACATTTTTGTTCGCTTCTACAAGGCATTTTCCAATGACCGCGTTCTGTACATTTGTCGTTGAGGTTGGCTCCATCAAATAGAACTGGTGGCCCCCAGGATCGCAATTCAACTTGCCCCATACGATGTTTTCAGATGATTGAGGTAGTTCCATGTCACAATCGACTGTTACTCGAATGCATTTTTCGTCGCTATCCCCCATTATCACTTCTGTATTTCTCCATCTAAGAATGCGTTTTTCTAAGTCAATTTTGAACCCATATTTTGTCAGAAAGTCGACACCTATTATGCATTCGTCGATGATATCCGCGACTAAGAATGTACCTTCGAATAACAAGTCGCCTAGCTGAACAGTACGGAGAATCTTTCCGTAGACTGGTGCTGTTCCTCCGGTAGCTGTTCGAAGGATGTATTTGTTAGAAGTCTCTTTCTTCAGATTGGGTACCAAATCAGATCTTAAAATCGATTTTGTTGCTCCGGTGTCGACTGTAATTACGCATTCTCGTTGATCAACTTTTCCGTTCAGCCATAAGTCGTTTCGATTTCGATGTAGTCTGGAAACGTTAATTACGGTACTGGGGGCGTCAATTCTACTAGCCAACCTCTGCCCCACAAATTTGGCTCTTATTAGTTTTCCGCCCCTTCGTTAGAAGGGGCCGATTGTGATACGGGATCATCTTCTCTTATTTTGCGCCATCTTGTCGCGCAATTTCGGCAGTAGTTATCTTTTAGGCGGTGTTTACAATCACGACGTAGATGGCCTTTTTCGCCACAAATCCAGCATTGGGGTACACCATGCTGTTGGGGTTCGCGTTTCACAATCACCTTCTGGCAAGAGCATTCTTCATGTACTTGGCGTAGACGTACGTCACTTTTTGATGCTTGCTTTGCCGATTCAAAAGTGAGACTGTGCGCAACGGCATCCTTGAGTTTTCGTTTATCTGACAAGAGAAGGGATTGCTTGAGTTCCGAATCACGAAGGGCTTTGATAAACGTATCCAGGGCAGTTTCGTCTCTATGCTCGGGGTCTGATGTTGGATACGACAGCAATGTCAACCGTTCGATATCTTGTGCCAGCTGCTGAATGGATTCACCAGATCGTTGCGTTCTGTTTCTAAGTTGAGACCGATAAATCTGCTTCATGTGTTCTTCACCATAACGTAAATCCAACGCGCTAACCAGAACTTCATAGTTGAAGTGGTTCTCCGCCGGAATCGTCTGAAGAACCTCTGCTGCTGAACCTCGCAGGGCCAGTATCAGTGCTGTTGCTCGTTCTTTTCCGTTCCAACAGTCACTAGTTGCCGCTGCTTCGAACTGGGTTTTATAAACGTTCCAGGACATCTCTCCGTCAAATGCTGGTACCTTCAAAGTTCTTCCAGATGCGGGATCTAACGGCATGGCCATTTTTTTGGATTGCTCCAATTCTCGCTTCAATTTGTCTATCTTGTGATCTACCTCAACGGTCTGACGATCAAGTTTCTGTTCGATCATTTCTATTCTTGTTGACTGTTCTTCAATCTGTTATGCCACTTCCAATTTTACGTGTTTTAGCTGGTCCTTGATCTGTTTTAACTCCTCTGTCTGTCGTTCGGACTGTTCTTTGATCTGTTGTTTTAACTCCTCTGTCTGTCGTTCGGACTGTCGTTCAGACTGTTCTTTGATCTGTTTTAAATCCTCTGTCTGTCGTTCGGACTGTCGTTCGGACTGTTCTTTGATCTGTTTTATTTCAGTTGACATACTAAGCAGAAGTTCCATCATTTTGGCGGTTGTAAACGTGCCTGTGCTAATTTCATTGTCTTCGTCAGCACCATCAAACTTGAATTCGTCTGGGTTCTTACCTTCGTCAATGAGAGCTTCTCTCAGACGTGCAACTAGTACTTCTTTGTTGCCACTTTGTGACAAGGCTTCGTTTCTGTAGTTCTTCTCGTAGTTGAACTACGTTCAANCCACACAGTTTTGACCATCGTGTTCTTTTTCTACGAGTAGCAATTCGCTGGTCGAAGATCCCACTTCGGACACCAATGTTATAATACTCGCTGTCGTAACCGGTTTACGATGCGACGGGTTCAAATCCTCGATTGAATGAAATACTCCGAACAGAATAAAATACTTCAACTATTATTAGTTATTAAACTTTATTTACAGAAGAAATCAACTAATCGTTTATTTCCAGTAAATTCGCACTAACGCAACAATTAACTTTTAAATCTTTCAAAATCTATCGCTATGACAACGTCAACAAACAAATCAAATATCGCTTTAAATAATTCACCGAATCGCTATTCACAAAATCACGAATTTCAATAATCACAAATATCACTAATCACAAATATCACCAATCACAAATATCTTGCGACGTGCGCTTATATACTCTTCGCAAGCGTCGTTTCTAGATTCTTCCCGATGGTCCGATTCCAGCATACTCTAGAACGTTCCAGTCACTAGAACATTCTAGAATACGCTAGAATCTAGTGCGTTCGGTAGCACGGTTATAACAGTAGATAAGTCAACAGCCAGTAGGCGATTCTTGAAGATGGCATGTGACGTTGAGGAGACCACTTCTGCTGGCAGATCGTTCCATACACGTATGATTCTGTTGCAGAAGAATTATTTTGATGAGTAAGTTTTTATCTTTGAAGGTAAAGCATTTGGTTATTAAATGTCCACGCGAGGAAACTTTGTGAGTAATGTCATCAATGTGCAAGTTGAAGTTGATTTGTTTGTCGACAGTGACACCTAGATCTTTGAAGTAACGTGCTGATTTTAAAATGTGTTGACCAATAAAATACTGATGAGGAGCGGTAAGAAATTTTGATAGAGAAAATCAACATTGATAATACTTGTCTGGAGAAAGAGGTAACTACCAATTGATACTCCAAGCGAGTATATCGTTGATTACTTGTTGAAGTTGGACAGAGTTGGATGAGCAACACTATAACTTAATGTCATTAGCAAAAAGCAATATTGAAACTGATTTGGGTAGGGTACACTCAACTACGTCATTTATATAAATTAGAAATAGAATGGGTCCCAGGACGCTGCCCTGGGGAACACCACTGGTAACTGGTACAGATGTTGATAACTTATTATAAATTCTAACGAGCTGAAACCGTTCAAACAGGAAACTTGTCAACCAGAAGAGTAGATTTCCAGAAATTCCATAAGGCTGGATTTTACTAATTAGCTTGGTGTGCGATACGGAGTCCAAGACTTTTTTAAAATCTAGGTAAACGGTGTCACAACATTCCTTTTGCTGGCGAATAGACATCCAATCTCTAAAAAATTGTAGAAGATTGGTGTTGGTGGATTTTCTAGGCAAAAAACCATGTTGAAAGTGTGAAATTAATTTATTGTTAGACAAGTAGGATAGCATATTTTTGTTGATGATTTTCCATTACGCGACAGCATGAACATGTAAGCGAATTGGTCTGTAGTTGTTGGGGTGGTTAGTTGGACCGTTCTTATGAATGAGAGTCACAATCGCAGTTTTCCATTTAGTTGGCAAGAGATTATCTTTAAAAGAAATATCAAAAATATGACAGAGCGAAACTGCCAGACTGGATTTACACTTTTTTAGCAGTATGTTGAGAATACCATCTGGTCCCACCGAATGTGTATTTTTTAAATTGCGCAGAGCTGAAAACACTATCTGAGGAGTAAAACTAACATCTTCATATAATTTTGTGGTACGACAAGTTAATGGACAGTTGCTGTTGTTGTCGTTAATAAACACGGAGGCAAAATGTGTTGAATGCATTTGCCATCACCTCGGGATCATAGTTAGCGCTGTTGTCGCTCAATTTCAAACTGCTCAGTTGGTGTCGAAAAAACAATTTTTTGTTAACGTATCGGTAGAAACTTCTAATATTAGATTTTGATAACAATCTTTGTTCATTGATATTTTTGAAATGATTGGCCAATTGAAAGTGAGAGCATTTAAGTATTGTCAAGTATAGTACTTTATCATCTAAGGAAGATGTCCGTTTTCAATTTTTCCAAAAATTTAACTTGGCTTTGTAAAACTGACAGAGTAAATTGGAAACTGTATGTCTGCGTGAGACACTATTCTGACATACTATTTGTTCAAAAAGATCCCAGCTGGAGTTAATGTCAATACATTATTGGAATAGGTGATCCCAGTTTATCCTCATCTGGCAGTCATTCATAGAAGTGAAATCGACCTTGTTGAAGTCATAGAAAAATGTTTTATTGTTGGAGTCTAGATCTGATGAGATAGAATTTGCGCAGTTGACTGTAAATGTGAGACAGTTATGATTACTGGACGCAAACGGACCCAATACATCCAACTCAGTAAGCAAGCTGGCATCGTCGGATATAACCAAGTCTAAAATATTGTTTTCCAGAGTTGGTTGATCAACCAGTTGATGAAAGCCTAATTCATTAAACAGCTCGATGAATATATTGAATATGTATGTAATTATTAGGTTTAAAATAATTTTTCCAGTTAATGTTGGGAAGATTGAAACATCACCTTTGCAGAGTTTTTTTTATACACTGAGCACTATCGAGTGCGTATCTCTCTGCCAAAATATCAAACCCTCCACTGCGGTAGTATAAAATAAAAAGGTGATTTTTATTTGAGAAGGATATATCAATAGAGATTATTTCTATCTGAGTATATATTGACGGTACTGAGATAACTTTGTAAAGAATGGTGTCTTTGGTGATGAAAGCTACACTACCGCCATGTGTTTCACGGTCCCATCGTACAAAACCCTATCCAGGAAGTTAAAACAAGCTATCAGGATCATTTGGGGTCAGCCAAGTTTCAACAACAGAAAATATTTTCGGTTCATAAACTGATAAAAATAAAATAAGGCCATTTTGTTTTTTCTGAATGATTCGAGCATTGGCAAGGGCAAAACGAAGGTGTCTATATGTTGATTTCACGAAAGGGCTGATC
>NW_008703711.1:120120-128231 GCF_000326865.2 Helobdella robusta | reverse complement strand
TGGATGTTGTGGTGTGAATGTTGCGGTGTGGATGTTGTGGCGTGGATGTTGTGGTGTGAATGTTGTGGCGTGTATGTTGTGGTGTGGATGTTGTGGTGTGGATGTTGTGGTGTGTGTGTTGTGGTGTGAATGTTGCGGTGTGGATGTTGTGGTGTGAATGATGCGGTGTGGATGTTGTGGCGTGGATGTTGCGGTGTGGATGTTGTGGCGTGGATGTTGCGGTGTGGATGTTGCGGTGTGGATGTTGCGGTGTGGATGTTGCGGTGTGTATGTTGTGGTGTGAATGTTGTGGCGTGTATGTTGTGGTGTGGATTTTGTGGCGTGTATGTTGCGGTGTGGATGTTGTGGTGTGGATGTTGTGGCGTGTATGTTGTGGTGTGGATGTTGCGGTGTGGATGTTGTGGCGTGGATGTTGTGGTGTGGATGTTGTGGTGTGGATGTTGCGGTGTGAATGTTGTGGTGTGGATGTTGTGTTGTGGCTGTTGCGGTGTGGATGTTGTGTCGTGGCTGTTGTGGCGTAGATGTTGTGGCGTGGTTGTATTATTTGAAGAGAGGTGAACGAGATTTAATCTGTTATGCGGGAAGTTAACCTGCGAATAAAAAGATTTTTATTTCTTTCTTTGATAGTAAATGGAAGGCAGCATCAATCTTTGGAACGTGTATTCCAGATTCGCTCAAATGTACGCTCTCGTTTGGTTGAGACGAAAAAAAAGTGAAATCCATCATGTAATGATGGTCTCCTGTTTGTAAAATTTTATTAAAAATTTTTTATTTCTATAATATAAAAGTAAATGCTACCCTTTCAGAAAACTGCCAGATGTTTCAGCAGTAACAATCACATTGATGAAGAGATGAAGAGCCGGAGAGACATTTGCAATGATCAAATTGATTTAAAAAATTTAAAGCTCACCGATAAACACGAAATACCTATCTCCACCAGGCTCATGAAAATCATGCGCCATAGCATCAATGTATGTTTCCGAAGGTAAAAATTGTTTAAAAAGTGTAAATATTTTTCTCGGAGGACCTTCTACCTTCCCTTCAAAATTGAACCTCCAGAACCACTGGATATAAATTTAAAACAACTTTGTAGTCGGAGAAGTTATTGCTTGGTAAAAATATTTTTAACTTACTCTCCGCTTAAAAACGTATGTCTTATTTTTGACAACACACGCGGCATCGATGTCAGTGTCGCAAGCACTGGGGGGGTCCCGATCAGACGGCTGTAAAGCGTACATAGGATCTGTTGGCGCTTCTGTATAGGTAGGGAATTTTGTGTTTATGTACGGACCCAGTACGTTTTCAAGATGAATGGCATCAGCTCTCTGGGACGGTCCTGTTATTAAAGTTGGATGACTTATTTTTCAAATATTCTAAAAGTGTAGACCAAAATATTTGTTGGTACTAACACCACGAAGCTGTTGAACAGCATGTGAAAAAGATAATCATAGGTAGAAAACGTTAGTAGATGGTGATGTTAAGCAACCTAATTAACGTACCCTGATTATACGCATTTTTAGTGTGCATTAACCGCTAGAAAATATATTTGAATATATTTACGCCAAGCTATGTAAAAATGAAAAAGGGAAATGTTAAAAAAGTAATATATAAAGTAGCAACCGTATAATGTTTGGATAGCATTGATGTCGTCTTGCCCTAAGAAAATTTCCTCAACCTTTCTATCCGAAACAGCGAAGTACATGATTTCTGACGGAGATAATGCGTGGTCGATCCCAAGGGCGTGTCCAATTTCGTGGACGGCTGTGGCGAAGTATTGACCATCTGAATGTTGTTTAGTATTTTGTTCAGCTTTTTATTTATTTTGTATTTTCATTTTTGTTTAATAATAATCCAGTTTAATTTATGTTGAATCACAGGTAAGTTTATTGAAAAGACTCAGCCGGATGAATGTGGCAACTTTTCTTAAGCGCCCTTTCTACTGGCCGCACGAGATTATTGTTATTGTATTAATAATTGTTATTACAATTATTTTATTGTCTTTATTATAATGTAATTATTATTGTATTTATTATTGTAATTATAATTGTAGTTATTGTAATTACAATCATATTGTAAACTGCTTCTAACGGATCTTTTTAGCGTGTTCATCATCTTTAGGAATGAATTTTACAGCATTGAAACAAACGTTGCCTCCGTTATCTGGACCAGGTCTCCAGGCGTGCGCCAGCTCAATCGCTGCATAAACATTATTTAAATGAATGAATTAATTAATTAACTAATTAAGTAAGTAAGTAAAACAAAAAACAAAGTCAACTAAACGAATCCAGTTCGTTCGACATAGCGGATCGTAACCATCGTGTTTATTAACATGCGTTATTAACATATCAACTGAATCCTTGCTATCGGCCTCGTAGAAGTTGATGTCGCCAGATTTTGACCACATATCGAAAGCCGCAAGTAAGTACTTGCGTGATGTTTCACGGTCCAGGCCTTTGTCCATATATTCATTTATACTGTCTCGAAGGAAAGAAAAATTAGAAATGCAAATCTTAAGGAGAATATGGTTCTTGAATGTATGCCTCAATTTCGGCATACACTTAATCTCTTAAATTAAACTAAATCTAAACATTAGGTTATAATTCGTTTTTTAAAATCAAAAACTTTCAGAAAAAAACGCAAATTTTACAAAAATGAAACGTCCTTCTTCGCCCAAATGGTTCCTAGAATGTTAAAGTTTGATGAGCTATTTTTGTGCCTCGAAAAATCTGGAACACCACATCTGCCGAAAACACCACGAAAAAACCTCAACATTTTCAAAACAATAAAATAATTATAAAAAAGTTTTTGTCTAACCAAACAAAGAGCCCCATTACCTTTATGTTCTATCGTGTATTTAATATAAAAAAAACCTTTTTTGTCGAATAAGATTTTGCAAGTCATGATCATATGGGTCTCCATTCTCTTCAATGCCACCGAATTTTTGAGCCATTTTTATTCCATTTATCAGCGTTTCTTCACTTAACAAGTTAGGCATCTCTTCAATTGCCATACTGATGTAGCCGAAATTCTTCAGGTAATTCTATCGAAAAATCGCATGCCTCGCGAATTGAAACTTGAATGCAGACATATTTCATGAATAATCATATCCTTACAATGAGTAGCGTTAAATTCTCGTTACGCTCCTTATAATTATTTGAAACTGGTCTGCTGTCCGATGAAGCAGCGAGTAAGATGATTCCTGCTAGATCAAGCACAAGCATTTTAAGCAAATTTTCACTCGATTATTTGTTTACTTGAATTAATTTGATTTTGAAAATAAAATAACGGCTTTATTGTTTTTATATCTAGACGTTCTTTCAAATAATCAATAATTTTTACAAGTCTATGCACAATCGAACTTTAAAAAGGTGAAATCAAAATTAAAAGTATATTCTCCATAATTTCTAGGATTGAATGATATTTTTTCAAAATTGTAAGAAATAATTTTAGTAGTATAATTGAAATCATCAAATTCTTTCATTCTCTCATCTCATTATATTATTGTCCAGGTATTTGCATGTACCTAACTTATATATACATATTTCTACTTATTTGTAGTGGTTACTTTGCAAGTTTTGACGAGAGCAAGCAGTTGAATTAATTACACTTTTTAGATATTAATTGATTGATTGACCTATTGATTGGTTAAATGTAGAACACATAAGTCTGTAAGTTATTTAATTGACTATTAAGATTTTTTCAAATTTGTCATCAGTGTAATAGTGAAATTAATCAATTATAATTTAATCGCGATATTGTCGTAAATACATTAAAGATTGAATTCAATAAAAATTAGTAAATGCACGTGAGCAGAGCGGAGTACATTTCACATCCACACGCACAGTTGTGGAACAGCACAACGAAAATTTAGTTTGCCATCTGTGACTTTGCTGTTGAAATATTGGGGAAGGAGGTTGATGATGGGATCTTTCATTATGTTTATATCAAAACATCAGATTAAATAAATTGGTGTCTGTCATTTCAAAATAGTGCTAGTAGATACACCGACTGCAATTCTGCACATGACGCCAGGTTGGATTGCATCCCACAAGGCATGGGTTGGGTAGTATCTTGAGTAGAACTAATAAATTAGGATGCGACGTCCGGCAGATTGGTCCGAACTTTTCAAAGCATAATTGAGAACAATTTGAAGCTGGTGCTAAATTACTCGCAAGATTAGAAAATAATTAACAAAATGAATTCCAACAAATTTTTAATTTATTATATGAACATCGGCCATTTATAAAGCATTGTTCGTGTACACAAAAACTATTAATATTGTTGTAACCCTTGACGCTACCAACACCGATGTTATAACTTTTATGACGTCTATATTTCCAATACCTGTGTCGTAGCTTCCAACGATCGCCTTAAGTTATCCTTATTCCGTAGGTTCAAGATATCCGATAGATAGATTCTTAAACGAAAACTTTGTTTGAACGTTTATTCAAATGCCAACGGTAATAGAAACACTAAACTAATCCAAGTAACTACATAAATCACATTTACAACTTTGCATCAAACCTCGCTGGAAACCTGTCCTTCTCTGCTATTCACATAACACGTGCCGGTCTTGTCTATTCCGTTTTAGCATCGATTCAATATCTTTTTTTACAATCCTTTATGGTCTACAATCCAAAGACCACAAATATAGCAAAGATACCAATAATTAAGATAACAAATATATTCCATATTTTGATCATTCCGGCGGTTATGACAATATTGTTATAACTGGACGGTCGACAACTATCGTTTAATTTACAAAACGATAATCAATGTTAATCAACAACCAACATTAATTATAAAAGTAATCAAATTATCTAATTAAAACTATCAAATTAAAGTTCAGAAACTATCGCTTTCCGAATAACATATCACAAACGTTTATTTCGGGACAACATTCAATGAAAATACAACGTAGAGTCAAAAATCAAATACCGCTTTCGACACAAACAATCTATCGCTTTCCAATATCAAAATTCAATGTCTGTCATATTCAACATCTCGCATGTCTTTATATACCCGTCCTACCGACGCTTCTCGAACTTCCCAGATATCTGGCTGTCAGAAGGTATAGTTCCTTCTCGTACTGTATCGAACTGTATGCGATCAGGGCGACAATAACGTTGTGAAGGTTATAACAATATTATAGATACACGAAATTTTATTATTATATATATATATATATATATATATATATATATATATATTGGGTTTAGACTATCATAAATACAATTATTTATAAAGATTACTGCGTTTTCGGCATCATTCAACTTGTAGTTGAGTCTATAATGATCACTGCGTTTTGAAGTTGATTCACTGCAAGTTGAATAATGCCGAAAACGCAATGATCTTTATAAATAATTATATATATATATATATATATATATATATATATATATATATAAATTCACGTACATTGTTATTCATGTCATGATGAAAAAATAATCAGGAAAGACAATATTAAAGAAGTGTAATAATAATAATAATATTATTAATAATAATATTTATAATAATTAT
Source organism: Helobdella robusta (assembly GCF_000326865.2). NCBI lineage: Eukaryota > Metazoa > Annelida > Clitellata > Rhynchobdellida > Glossiphoniidae > Helobdella > Helobdella robusta. The sequence goes on along the minus strand of NW_008703711.1, from coordinate 122,711 downwards.
TATTATTATTAGAAAGTTTCAGATACATACAAAAACTGTGTGTCTAAATTGAAGTTGCGTGAGATTCCATCACACACAAACACGCTCGCCAAGTTCTTCTATACATGATGACTTTTAACAACAACAACAGCAATAATAATAATAATAATAACTTGACAACAGTAATAACGATAATAATATTATCAGCAAAAACAACGTAAGGGTAAAAAAATTGATAATAGTATATTATCATACTGGTAGGAACGTGATTCAATAGCACCTCACTTCACAGTGTATTTTGATTATACAACAAAAATGATGATATAAACTAGGCTCATGTATAAATAAAAAAACAAACAAACAAATAAATATAAACAGTGACATGATTTATTAGACCTTTAGCGGAGTAGGTACGAGAATTATACCTTAAAAAGGTGTCAGGTACTTTCAATTCGCCATCTACGTGGAACTACCCACACAGACAAACTTGAGAGATTGTAAAGAATTCATTTAAAGAATTTTAGCCATGCTTGTAAATTTATTTTTATTCATAGCTTTGATACCATGTTTAAAAGTTGTGGCTATTTTGTCAATAATCTATGGATTATTGACGTTGTTGGAATTATTCAAGATTTGAGAAAGATGTTCGCGTTTATGCAGACGACACTTTAGAATGATGATAAAATAAATAAGTAAGAACAGAGCAAGTGTGCAATAATTGGAGATTTTTTTATACTCATGTCGTCATCTGAATACTTCACAGTTCGGTTTCTGAAAAAAGACATCTCGTATTATATGTAATCTCGCCGTCAAGTTATTTATGAACAACAAGAAACAACAACAACCAAACTAAAGTGAAAAGTCAATCGATGAACAAAAGGAACCAATTTAACAACAAAAGCAAGTGAACAAAATTTAGAACATTCTACCAATCGGAAAACGACTCGTAAGCAACAGAAAGGTAACCAAGAAATTTAGCACTGATACAAATACGTGGACAAAAAAAAAACATAGAAACATTGAAAAATTTTGCAACACACAAACAAACAACAATCACAGACAAAAGTAACAACCATAATTAATAATAATAATAATAATAAATAAATAAATAACAAAAATAAGAATTGTGTAACGGTAAAGTGCCTGGCAATGATATTGCGGAGACAGGGTTCAATTGCAGAGAGGCAATGAGCGTAATGCGTTGTTTCACGTGCGTTTACCGTGAGTTTGTTGTTGGTGTGAACAAAATTGAAAAATAAATAAAAATTCATGCATATTGCTGGTCTAAACTCTTTCGTGAATTTAGCATAAATTAAATAATGTATTGAAACAAATTAACTTAATTGGAATATTACGGATTAATATTAAAATAATTTTCTCACCAATTTCAAATAGTTAATCTCTACACCACACACACCCGTCAGAAACACGAACGCTCACACTCGCACACATACACACACACGCACGCACGCAAACACACACACACAAAATATAACTCAGACTACATTTATTTATTTATGCCTATTTATAACAGTTATTTTATGTAATATCTAAGAAAATGTTGTGCTAAAAGTTAACAACAACAACAACAACAACAATAACAACAGCAGATGGACGTCTCAAGATTCAATTCCAAATGAAAAAGGACAGAAACAGCAAGTAAAAAAGAAAGAAACGAAGATAGATAGATAGAGATTTTTTACGTGTTATTCTTCGTCTCTCTCTTTCTCTCTCTCTCTCATCCATCCATCATCCATTCAATCAGAGAGAGAGAGAGAGAGAGGAGAGAGAGAGAGAGAGAGAGAGAGAGAGAGACGAAGAATAACACGTAATAAATTTGTTAGTATTATTAATATTATTAGGCTTTATTAGCATACATATTACATATTCCTTTTAACTGGCATAGATGATTGATTAATTGACTGATTGATTGATTGACTGATTAATTCACTGTATGATTGAATGGATGGATGAAATTTAATCAAAACAACAGATTTAATATTATAAAGGACAACAATAATAATAATCAACCTATAAAGTAAACAGTACAAAATGTCACACGTTTCTTAAGAAGAACGTATATACGTGCTTCGCTTCAACTCGCAAGACATAGAACTTGTGCCACAAATAATATGGAAAAGTACAATATATAAATAAACAAATTGCATGAAATATAATAACTCATTCGTTGATTAATTATATGTTCTCAAATAGCTGAACTATAAAATTTTGAAAACCATAACGAACGTAAAAAATTAAAACAACTGAAAGAAATGCATTCCAGTGTTATAGACACTAACAATGGACAGTAACAATAAACTAAACAGCATAAACAAGTGTAAACAACTGAACACACACACACACACACACACACACACACACACACACACACACACACACACACACACACACACACACACACACACACACACATATATATATATATATATATATATATATATATATATATATAAAATAATATATATATAAAACAGTTTATTCCTTTGTTATGTACGTATGCATGTACCTCTGTGTTTGTCCGTATGTGTATATTTGTTCGTGCAATTAGTCATCCTATGAGCAGATTGAAAATTGTTAAAAATAAATACGTA
>NW_008703711.1:100305-119989 GCF_000326865.2 Helobdella robusta | reverse complement strand
GAAATGCAACTATTGATGAAAACCACAGCATGTTAGGCGTTTGTTAACCTCTAATTTAACTTTTCGATTTTTCTAATGGTTGATCGTAAATCATTTTAAAAAATGATTAGCAATGGACAATAACAATAAACTAAACAGCATAAAAATGATTTATGATCAACCGTTAGAAAAATCGAAAAGTTAAATTGGAAGTTAACTAACGCCGAACATGCTGTGATTTTCAACAACATATATATATATATATATATATATATATATATATATATATATATATATATATATATATATATGACGATACAAATGACTCACTTCTACTGATTTATTCACACTTATAATATATACTTATGTATAGACTAGCTCAATTGATTTTATATATATATATATATATATATATATATATATATATATATATATATGTATATATGAATTATACAAAAAACATATATCATAAAGACTATATGATAAAATGATGATAGACAGACAGACAGATATGAGGCAGATGGATATATATGAGTAGTAGTTTAAAAATAGACACGCACAAAAATTGTATAACGAAGATATATTGTTAATGGAAAGCTGAAAGAGTTGGAAATGGAATAGGATCTTTAAAGCATCATAATAAACAATAATAAACAATAACAACAACAATAATAATAATAATAATGAAAATATTGTTATTAATGTTATTAACAATAACATTGAAAACAACAAACGACTAATTATTATGATAATTTACAAGATGCATACACTCACATACACAAACACACACATATTTTCATGATGAGTGTGTGTGTGTGTGTGTGTGTGTGTGTGTGTGTAAACAAATTATAAGATACGAACTCATAGAAAGAGAAAAATATCAAAGCAAAAATGTAGCCTTTTAAAATTAATAATGCGCGTGTCAAACAAAACTGAACATAAATACGTATATATATATATATATATATATATATATATATATATATATATATATATATAAATCAATATGGAATAAAATATATATTTATTGACGTAACACTAAAATAAAGAAATTCTAAAAACGAAAGATTTTCAACTGAATCAAGTAAGAATAATACGAATACATGATCGTTCTTGTAGATAATAATTGAAAAAAGATATAATTCTTCACTAATCTATCTACATATCATCCAACTACTATCCACCATTCCATACTAATCTATCTATGCACCTACCTAAAATTCTATCATTCCATACTAAACTACCTACCATTCTATCCTCTCAAAAATGAATTGGAGATTTCCAAAATAAATTTAGACGATTGAAACGCAAATTGAAATAAAGTGATAATATCTATGAAAGAATAAGATTGTAATAAATAAGAAAGAAAGATGAAAAGATGATGATGATAGCAATGAAGATGAAGAAGATGATGGCGAAAGTGATGAAGATGAAGAAGATGATGGTGGAAGTGATGAAGATGAAGAAGATGATTATAAAGAAGATGATGATGGAAAGGATGAAGATGAAGAAGAAGATGATGATAATGATGAAGATGAAGAAGATGATGATGATAGTGATGAAGATGAAGAAGATGATGATGGTAGTGATGAAGAAGAAGAAGATGCCATGAAGAAAAGATGACAATATAAAGAAAGTAACAAGTACAAAAGTCTGATGAACAGTTGCAGAAAAAGTCTAATCAATTTTCTCATCATCTTCAACTAACAAGGGAAAAAAATTAATTAACTAGAACAAAATACAACAAAGATACTTAAAACATATTATCGTCAACAAATACAATTATAATATTTAATTGCTAATCAATAGCTGAGAGCAATAACAACTGAATGATGCGCGCCACCATCAGCCAATCAGCATTCAGTTTGGCATTTAGGATTCAATGTCGATCTACGATTGGTTGATTTGCTTGAGGGGGAGGTACCAGGCAGCTTCGGTGGCACACTTGATCTTGGTAGTGCCTGATTTTCAGGGACTGATTTAATATGGGTGGAGAATCTGTTTGCGGTGGCCGATGAAAAAGATGATGACGACGAAAATGACGATGGATAAGCGTTCGGTGATGACGATGATGATGACGGTGACAATGATGAAAGTCCTACACCGCTGCTGGAACCACTACTGTTACTACTAGACGCAGACCCGCGTGGAATGTTCCTGCTGTTGTTGCTGCTGTTGAAGTTGTTCTTGGCATAATTGTTGTTTGTGGAGATGATGGTAGTTGTGTTGCCAGTGTTTGCGGCTGTTTTAGAAGCGACGATGCTTCTTGATGATTGAATGTTGTTTGTTTTTAATGATACGGTCGTCGATGTTGATGACGTTGTTGTTGTTGTTGTCATCGATGTTATCGATGGTTTTGATGTAATCATCGGTCTGTAAGAAGTTGTTGTTGTGAATTTTGGCTGAGTTGTAACTGCTGCTGTCTTGACAGCTGTACCGGGTCTAGCAACTGCTCCTTTCAAAATTGAAGCAGCTACAGTAGCAGCAGCGGCAGTAGTCCTTGTAGTAGAAAAAGAAGTAGTGGTGCCAGCAATAGAAACATTATGAGTAGCAGTGTTTGCAGCAGAAAAGGCTGACCTGACAGTTGATGTTGATTTCAGAATTGACAAAGGATGTTTCGCAGATGGTTGGGCCTTGGAACAAACTGAACCAGTTTGAAATAAAGTTGTTTTTGTAATTGCTGCTGATGTTGTGGCTTGTGTGGTTGTCGGAACAGCAGCAGCTGCACGCGACACGACGACAGGAATTACAGGATTTGTTGCGTGAGTTGTAAGGGACGTCGTCTGTTCTGAGTCAACTTTTGCATTTAATGTCGCTAATGGTAACGATTTCTTTTTGGAAGGAGCAGCCACGTTCGTGAATTTAGTTTCAACCGTTGTGGAGAGTGTTGTTGTAGCGGGATGCTGATGTAGTTGCTTCTGTTGCTGGAGTTGCAGAAATTGTTCTCTTATAGACAATGATGACGTAGTTGCTTGTTGTAGCTGCTGCTTTTTCTCGGGCAAGCTAACCAAATCATGTTGAATACAGTGATTAGAATTTTTTCGGGAGCTATCTTCTGATATTTGCCCTGCCTGTTGAGACTGATGCAACATTTCAACTGTGGCCTGTGTCGCTGCCGACATTTGAGGTTTCGCCGATAATATTTGAGTCATTTTAGTGACGTCAATTTCTTCATAAATATCTTCCAGCACATTATTATCATAGTTATTGCTACTGTTGTTGTTACTGTCAATGGTAGTTGTTGAACAAATGGATGGATAATGTTGTTGTATTTGTTGCAGCCTCCTATTTTTGAAGGCAGCTTTTGTTGCTTGGTGTTGTTCTGTCGTGCTATTCAACGAACTGGATGCTGTTGATGGTGGTCTGACAACAACATCTTCACCGGCAACAATTTTTTTGTTGTTGGCAACACTGGACGACCTGAAGACTCCTCTCAACAAGCCAACACTTTTGTTGTTGTTGTTGCTGTTCCCATTAGTACCACTGTTGAAGCGGTGATCCTCATTTTTATTGTTATTTTCAGAAATATTTTGATGATCGTTATCATTTCCATGTTTGTTTTTTAAGAAATCAGAACTGAAATTAAACTTTTTCAAGAAATAGACATCTGGCTTCTTGGTGCTAGCCAGTCTGTCAACGATGGTGTTATTTTTGTATAAGACTTCTGGAGTGCTTATTGCTACTGCTGATGTTGCTGGTTGAGTTAGGTCGACCTGACCCAAATTTCCGATTGGCATGAGATATTCATGTTGTTTGTGTGAACACAGATCATCGTCACCAGCATTGTAATCAACGTTGCTAATAGCAACATCCTTGCCGCTGTTGCTATTGTGAGCTAATGCATTGACGCGGTGGTTACTGTTGCTGAAGTTATTGCTATTGGAATGATTGTTAGAAGCGAGGTTATGTTTGAAATGTTGATGTGATGCTGCATGTTGATGAGATGTTGCATGTTGATGTGATGTTGCATGTTGATGTTGCAGGAATGCCAACTTTTGACAATCCGAACAAGAGTTGTTAACGCAAAGATCTGGTTGAAGTTGATTATAAAAGTGAGCGACATTATCATTTTTGGCTCCACCCACTAAGCAAGCACCTTTACAATCACCTTTCTGGTCGTCATCGTCATCGTCGTTCTCTAAAATGCAGTCACTATTAATATTCTTCAAATTTTCAAGGTGAACATTCGTTGTGCTGACCAATAGCGGTTTAGAAATATCACGAGGCGTAAAACTAAGTCTTTTGATTGGCTCGTTTGAATTCTTCGAACCTGCTTCGCAACGTACAAAAGCTGAAAGTGGTCTCTTGAGAGAGCTGAGTGCAGATGATGTTGACGTCGATGGAGCTGACGCGTTTGTTCTTCTCGGCATGGTGCACTGTGAGTGGTGCAGAGGGATGGGAGCAGCAGCTGGTGAATGTTGTGCACTGCTGGCCGGATCTACAGGTTTAATTCAAATATATTCCATGTGATTTTGTTGCATAATCTAACGCTTAACATAATCTCAATTTAAACGTGATATCATTTTTTTAAATTTAATGTGAAAAAATTTAAAAGAACAAAAACAATTGTATTTCAAGCATCTAACTAATTTGGCAAGCGTTTGGCCTGGGGGGAAGACATGAAGGCCTCATCATTTTTTTCTTGGAGAGGACTGCTGGTTGATCTAACTGATCAGTTTGAACTTGAACAACGTTACTGTAGACGTTCAACATTGTTGAATTTCCTGTTTGATGTTGTTGTTGCTGCTGCTGATGATGGCAGTAATGTATGTGTGGATCTGTTTTAAATTAATGGACAAATTTGATTCAAAAGTTGGAACATGAAATATCGAAAAAACGTTATGTAGATTCGTCTAACTATTATTAATTACTATCGTTACAATTCCTATTCCTATTTCGTGTGACCAACCTTTCATCAAGTTAACCTTTATCAATTTAATTAAATTGATAAAAGTTCATTAGCATAGTTTGTTAAATAAATTTAATCAATGTTATTGAAATTTGTGATGATGCAAATCTAGCACAGGCCTTTGACTTTGAAACTTGAGGAGTGGTTATTATCATCTGTGCACTGCTCCTTTAGTTAGTTACATGTACTGAATCGTCCTACACCTACATGCATATTAATGACATCATACATATTTATACGTAATTTTTGAGCCCTACCTCTTAGTGATTCCCTTTTCTTGATTGTTGTTAGTGTTGATTGTTTCAACAAGAAACGTGTAATTACCCAGAATTATTGACAATCAATCAATCAATCAATCAATCAATCAATCAATCAATCAATCAATCAATCAATCAATCAATCAATCAATCAATCAATCAATCAATCAATCAATCAATCAATCAATCAATCAATCAATCAATCAATCAATCAATTAACTAACCAACCAACCAACCAACAAATCAATCAATCAATCAGTTTATAAAGCGCTATTTCCGCGATGTTCAACAGCGCTCCTCAATGAATTTTGCAAACAAATGGGTCTTGAGATCCGCTCTGAACTTTGTAAGTGATGGAGACGTAGTCAGAGAAGTAGGTAGAGAGTTCCAGAGAAAAGGGCCAAAAAAAGCAAACGCAGATTTAGCAAAAGAGTGCTTAACTCGAGTTAAGAAGAAGTGAGAACAAGAAGACGATCGTAAATCGGGGCGTTTAGGTTCAATTAATGTATCTGATAAGTACTTAGGAAATAATTGAGACTTATACACGAATGTGCAAATTTAAAAAATTATTTTATATTTTGTATGTAGCCAGTGCAAGAGAACAAGATATGGAGATACATACATGAGAAAAAAGGGGCACAAGCAACTAGACAAGCAGCAGAGTTAAAAGATTTACTTAAAGGATAGAAAGAGCGAGTTACAATAATCAATCCTAGATAAAAAATAACGAAGTAGCAAGAATGTCAAACAAATGACATAAAAAACAAACTTAAATCCATAATGTTCTTCTACCAAATTAAACAATAATAACATAACAAGTGAAAACATAAGAATCATCAACAAAAAGCAACTTGTAAAATTGACTGTTTACCAAAAAGAATCAGGAACTTCTAATCCAACAATCAAAAAATAAACAGAGAACTGAAGAAACAAACGAGGACAAGCTTTTAGAGAAAAAAGCTGCAGACAAATGAATTTTATTTAAAAAAAATATACTTTGAAATAATCTATCGAAATATCATTTTGTTCCAAGCATGGTCTGATTTTAATAAAGATATACACATGACCATCACATGATTTAAAGTCCATTAACAAACAACACACACACACACACACACACACACACACACACACACACACAGTTGCATCTTTCAGTTCCTTTATTTATTTATTTTTTTTTAAACAAGTTTATTTCATGTAACGCATAAAAAGAAGGAAACATGAAAAATGGCCCTAAAAAAGATAAAATCTCAAATAAATAAGAACCCTACAATTTATTAATAGTTGCTTTTTTTTTTAAACTAAATCATATGATTATATATATTTAGATGTACCAACGTTGTAACCTTATCATTATTAATTGTTGTATTATTATTTAAAATTTTAAAGTATGCTAATAATTGCATATGGAAAACTGTGCTCCATATTATTTTGTCTAATATTCAACATTTAAATGCTTAAGTTCTGTGGATGATGACTTGTTAATAATTACGGTGAGGTCATTATGTAAATTCATTTTCTTATCAGAATGTATAAATCAAAGTTCATATGTAAATAAATAAATAAATAAAGAGAAATATATATCATTATTTATTTTATTAAAGCTAGAATAATATACAGTTTTCCAATTCATTCTCGAGTGTGTAGCACCTATTTCGATTTTTCAATCATCTTCATAATAGGGAATTCATATAACCCAGTCCTTTGTTCCTGTGATTTGCATTTATTGTTATCAGTGACTTGGTTAATTTTACTGTCTTCTTTACTAACTGATATGGTTTCTTTGTTCGGGTTAATTACTTCGGTGTTATGTTTTATTGCTCCGGTGTTATGTTTTACTGTGCTAATTTCATTGGTATCATTTACTTGCTCCTTGGTAGCACTTTAGTCAATGTTACTTTCTTCAGTGTCTTCATCTGTACCATTGATGTTTGTTAGTATATTTTATTATTGTTCTTTTTGTCGGAAGTATTGTTGAAATATTTTGTTGTTTATCAGGCAAATAAACCACACAATAAACCACACACAGGAACAATTATCATCCAGCCAAAAATGACGCCATTTCTAAACATCACCAACCACTTTAAGAATGGCACGAAACTAGTAACTGAACAAAAACGTTACTAAGGTTAGTTAAGAAATCAGACTAAGGCATGTTCAACGTGCAGCTACTTTTATTCGTTAGCTTCATTTTTTAAACAATGAGACTGCATTTACAAACTACCTACTGAAAATAGATACGAAAAAACTGGCAGTCACACATGACTTGGATCTCAAGGTATGCCGAAATTAAAATTAATAACTCGATAAACTCATAAAATCGTGGAATTATAGAACGTCTGATCATGTGATGAAACGACATTTCCAAAATGATTAAAATGAATTTAAAATACTGATCAATTGAAAAACAGTGCAATAAATGCAGCGAGCACCTAGAATAGCAACAACATATGCGATCCTCCAAAACTGATTTCAAAAGTCATTAACCTTTCACAAGATCAGTGAATTTTGAATACCAATCATTTGTATGTTGTCGGTTTAAAGACATTTTTCTTATGGCAAAAAAGGTAATAAATGCAATTTTGTAGTTTTAATAAGAAGTTAGAATCTAATACAAATGTAGATATTTTGTATTTTACGTTTAACCTTCCATAATTTTAAATTATTACTTTTGAATTTCTTTCCCAATTAGTTGATTTGTGTGCTTGATCAGGTTAAATAAAACAAAACTTTCAAATAAATAAAAAATGGTTCTCCATTTTTCCAACTGATGACTGCCTCATTTTTAACAACGACATCACCCACTACAACATTAAGAACCACAACAACAATAACATCAACAGCCACATCAACAGCCACATCAACAGCAAACAACATTAAGTAAAAGCAACAAAATCAACTAATTAGCAATCATTAATAATATACTTTCTCACCAAATTTGCAACTGTCTGCAAGATTAACCGGCAAATGTTGAAGCAATTCCTGGTGTTGTTGTTGTTGTTGTTGCTGCTGCTGCCACAAAAGTTGTTGGTGAGAATGGTTGACTCCATCCCCACTGCCACCCACCCTGTTGAAAATGTTCCTCAGCCCAGCAAACAAAAAACATCTTCTCTTCTTCTCCTTCTTGAATTCATCATCATAATTCGTTGCTGCTGCTGTTGTCGCAGATGATGCTGTTGATTTGGTTGCAGAAGTCATGTCTAAGGTAATTACTGTGTTGGGACACGCGGCTGATAACGTGGCGTTCGTTGCTGCAGCCACTGACGACGAGTGACTCACTTGCACAGATCTACGTTAATAAACATTTATTAAAAAATAATTTATCAGCATTAACAAACGTGGCAACGATAATAATTATGAAAATGACATCAAACACAAAACAGCATTTTGGTTGCCAGACAACAGCATTAAAACACCAATATTAATGTCATTAATATTTGTGATAACAATGAGAGCTCAGACATTAGCAGCACAACTCATGACATAAATAGTGTCAATGACAATAAAATAAACAACAACACAAACGACAACAACAACATTTTATCCCACCAACAATAATATCCATCCCACTAACTTATACTTATCCCTCTTAATCCCAAAGACAGTTTCCTTGATCCTTTTCCTGTTCCTGACGAAACAGACGATGATGATGAGAAGTGGGAGGATAAAGAAAAAGGACAAACACAACATCATCGTGGTCAGTCGGCTGCTGTCCTCCTCTGTCGTTGGGCAACAATTTGATATTCATTAATTACAACTCTATTTATGTAAATATATATCAATCGATCCTCGTTTGGCGTCCAGAGACCCAGTTCCCCGAGGTAGGACGTTGTTTTCTTTGCCATCAATTTTGTGCGCCAAATCAGACGATCAGTTGTATCCATTTCATTTAAATTATTTATGTAAATATATATATAACTATAGAAATTAAAGTTCAACAATCATATAAAAAGAATGATATAATTACACGAACCTAGAGGACGGATGAATAAAAAAGTACTATATCATATCAGGCAATATTATTGATAATATATTGATAAATTAATCAGTGAACCAATCATCCATCAATCATCAACTGACCATCAGCCATTCAACCAATCAATCACCTTGACGGGACACAGATGGGTTGCTATGGTTACTGCCCCCGTAGCCAATCGTATCACAGAATGGTGGGGAAAACCCAGGATCACAATGACACTGAAACAGACTGTTGCATATCTATAGTGATAATGAGAACGTTTAATCATTGTAATAGTGTATTGGTTCATTCTTTCACTCCTTTATTTATTCATTCATTCATTTCCTTCAATCCCTCCTTTATTTACTCACCCCATGTCCGTGACAATCAGGGCATTTGAATGGAGTTAAGATATGGAGAGGCTGACATTTCATGTTGATGCATATCTGATGTGTGTGTGTGTGTGTGTGTGTGTGTGTGTGTGTGTGTGTGTGTGTGTGTGTGTGTGTGTATGATCAATTAGCTGGCAAACTGATGAAACCAACTTTTGATGAATAATAAATGAAAATTCATCAATATTTTATTTATCAATGGTTAAAGTACTAAGTAGGGGTTTTAAGGTTCAACCTCACAAACAGCTTGAGAACTTGAAAAATTATCAACCAATTACAAACCATCAAAACCAACCATATCCTCCGCACACTTGGCACCATCGGGAACCATGCCCGGCCCGTTCGCCTTGTACCCCACATCAAGGACCACCCCCTTGCACTCCTTTCGCACTCCTTGCAGTGTAATGTAAGAATCTGATTGGTCGAATGCCATTGACTCCTTCATTAGCATCAACTTCTCGTGCTTATGCTCGCAGTGCAACATGCCACATTGAATGTTTCTGAGGTTGGTCGGTTGGTCGGTTGGTTGGATAGTTGGTTGTTTGATTAGTTGGTTGGTTAAAAAGTCGGTTTGTCGGTTGGACGATTGGTTGTTTGATTAGTTGGTTGGTTGGTCGGTTTGATGGTTGGATGTTTGATTAGTTGGTTGGTTGGTCGGTTGGTTGTTTGATTAGTTGGTTGGTTAAAAAGTTGGTCGGTTGGATGGTCGTTTGGTTGAATGATTGATTGAAACACAAATTACAGGTTAATCAAATTTAACAGTTTGTTTATGATAAGTCAGCTAAATAATATGAAATATTTGTGTTAATTTAGAGATGAATGATATTAGCTTATTTCATTACCAGTTTCATTTCACCAATTCAACAATCCCCTTATCCATTCATTTAAAAAATCAATCATCATACTTAGTTATTAATTAATCCATTGATCTAATCAACCAGCCATCTATCTATCCAACTAACTATCCATCTATCAATCGATTGATCCATCCATCCATCCAACTATCCATCCTTCGAAAACTTACTTCTTCTCACACTTGAGATAATTCTTGAAGTTATCCCAGTTCAATCCGCAGTTGCCTTCCTGAGTGCCTAGAACATTCTTTTCATAGCAGGCGTCGTGTGACTTTAGACCTGTCCTGCCCCACAACAGCTGGCACTGTTCATCGTGGCTGGTGCACTTGCCATGGTAGCAGTAGGATGGGTTCTTGTGATTGGTTGGATTGGTTGATTGTTGATCGATTGATTGTTGTTGATTGGTTGGATGATTGTTAACTGGTGATTGTTAACTGGTCAGCTGATTGATTAGTTGGTTTATAGCTGATTGGTTAGTAGATGGATTGGTTTGTTAGTAAGCTAAATAATTAGTCGGTTGAGATGCAGTTCAAAGCAAGAAAAGATGTCAACAACAATGGCCAGAGTGTCTCAGAAATATATCTATGAAAAACAAGAAAATCAAGATAGACATCAGTGAACACCAGACCACACATAACACAACACAGCGGAACATGTGAGGCACCCAACCTTGAGTCTTGCGGTGAGGCAGGGCATGCCATCATGGACGTGTACATCGTCGGGACAGTACTCTGAAGTACCACTGCAGTACTCTGCTACGTCACAATCGCTCGTACTCGCTCGACATACTGTCGCCGATGGCTTCAACTGCATCAAATCACGTGATTGACGATTTAGTTCAATTGCAAGAAGTTAGAATGGTCGGTTCAACTAATTGACTGAATCAACGAAGCATAATTGTTATGTTATGTTTTATTAAGTTAACATTGTTGGCTAATGACATTAATGAATAGGACCAACTATCATCACATTAATCATCACCAAAATCTTGACATTAGCGGAGCTACCATCAACCAACTGAACTGACAACAACATCATCCTCATCATCATCATCATCGTTATGGTGATAACTAAACACAGCGCCGTCACTGACCCTGCAAGTTTGAAGGTCACAACACTTGCCCATGGAGCAGGTGGCGTTGTTGAGGAGGGTGCAGCTGTGTGGGTTGCAACATGGATTGTCACAGTCCTGCCGGGAAGGGTTTCATCAAATGTTCACACGATATCACAGCTACTATTATCATCGTCGTCGTCACCAGCCATCCTCAACAAACTTCGGGAAGACCACAATCGCATTGTTCGCCCTCCTCCCTAAATCCATTACCACAGACCGGACCATCGACCAACTTATCGGGCAGATTGTGCAGGCAGTAGTCCATGCCTTGTTCCAGGACCTCTGCAAACTGGTTCTTTGAACATACTGACCATTTCGTGGGATTCGTGATGCCACTGTGTTTGTTGTTGTTGTTGTGTGTGGTGGTGGTAGACGTCGCGGTGAAAAATGTCTTGGTGGTGATTGTTGTGGACATGATTCCCAGGTTCTTCAAATATAAACTCATCTAGAACCATTCCCATGTGAGCCAAATTATTAACACTTCTAGGTACATGGCACATACACACAGAGAATACATACATGCAAAACTGTAGATTCATTCTCAGGAATGCACCTTTCAAGTTTTTTAAACACAGAACCACACCCTACTTCATCCTACCCATACATATACCAGCCCTCACCCACCTACCCACTAATGTTGGCCATGATGCATCGGTTGTCGGGACATCCGCACACTGGATCGTCGTGCACGAGGCCCAGGTTGTGAGCTAGTTCGTGAGCGATTGTCGTCGCAACGGGACCAACCAGAGTACTGTGGTCCTGTGGAAGGGTTGGTGGTCACGTGATGATGGATGGTTGTCACGTGTTGTTGTATGGTTGTCTAGGGATGATAGATGGTTGTCACGTGGTTGTCACGTGACGATGGCTGGTCGTCACGTGATGATGGCTGGTCGTCACGTGATAGTGGATGGTCGTCACGTGATGATGAATAGATGGATGTCATGCGATGGTTGTATGCGCTGGAATGATCGTATGCACATGTGGATGGATGTTGATTGATAGACGTTGAGATAAATAAGAATAAAAATGAGCTTATGTGACATTATCACTTACCAGTAAAAGGAATAAATTCCACTAAGTGTGTCATAATAATTATTTACCGTACTTAATTTAAAATGAATCGTGACCTATAAACATTTTGGAGCGACATACCAGATTGACACCTCCTGAGAACTGCCAGGAGCAGATGGATTGTATGGGAGCCTTTCCCACCACACCTGGACCCAGTTGTTTACCTCTGTGACGTCAGTGAAGTAGCATGAAAAAAATTATAACTTCTTCATCATTATGAGAATAAATTATGATAATAAACAGCTAAATGTACAGTTTATTAAATGTAATTTATTTAAAAAAATTTCGAGAATAAAATTATGTAAAAATATTTTAAATGTTGAAAAATTGTTAAAAAAAAAAAAATAATCATACAAGATGAGCTGAGCATTGTCGTTGTGGTGCTTGGTACTGATGTGGTTCTTTCTGTAGTTGAGGAATCTGTTCATGGTGTCATCTGCGTTGTCGTTGATCTGTATCTTGTCCTTCTCCGTCCACACCTCAACACCCACCAGACAGATGTACGTGTTGAAAAACTGGTACAACTGATCAGTGCAGTGGTTGATTGATCGATTGGTTGGTTGGTAGGTTGATTGATTGGTGGATTGATTGATTGATTGGTTGGTTGGTTGGTGGATTGATTGGTTGGTTGGTGGATTGATTGGTGGATTGGTCAATATTTAGTTGGTTGCTTGAGTGGCGAGAAGTGATTAGTTGGTTGGCAAGTTGATCATCAACTGTTTGAATGGTGATTTCTCAAACAGTTAATGGCTGAATGAATGAATAAACGAATGAATCAATAGTTTGATACTAATGATAAATTCATTTCATTTGAGTTTTGCAGAGAATGTTTAGAGTGTGAGAATGAATATTTTTACCGTTCTACACCTTTGTCAAAACAAAAATTTAAAAAAAATTTAATTAATAACTTAAAAAAATTCTAACTGAATTGACAATGTTTATAGTGTCTTTGGTCCGCTGAAGAACTCTCCTTATGTCTTTGCCATTGTTGACGTACTGGTAAAAAAATGTTTGCAAATTTTATTTTAAATGAAAATAAATGAATGAATGAATGAAGGTATTTAAGTGAAGAAACAATGAATGAGATTGTGGGCAGTTGGCTTACCATGGCATTATCGTTGACGATATAGAGTTCGATGATTAATGTGTTTTCGTTGGAGTTGTAAGGCCACGCGACGGATCTTCTCTTCTTCCTCTAGAGGTGTCACGTGATTTTCAGTCATTAAATTATTGTTTAGCGTCATCATCGTCATTGTCACCGCCATCATTTTTTTATTATTATTATTCTATCCAGTTACCTCCACCATCATCATCATCATCTGCGTCATCATCAAATTACAATTCTCATCAATAACATCATTGTCATAATCAACATCACTTTAGTCATAGTTTAATCTGTCATCATCATCGTCGTCGTCGTCATCATTAAGCATGCAAATGAATAGAACCAAATATGAAAACAGAATCAACTGAACATTATAAAAAATAATTTTAATAAATTTAAAATGTCCAACAATAAAATCTATTAGCTAGTAGTAGCAGTGATAATAATAATAATAATAATAATAATAATAATAATAATAATAATAATAATTGTAATAATAATTGTAATAATAAAATAAAAAACAATATGGCAAAGATAAAAAAAAAAACTGGCATAAATAATGAGACCAATTACCTTAAAAGGCCAAAAAGTGCTGCTATTGTTGTAATAACTGTTTTTGATGTTATTGCTGATTTTAATGATGTTGAAATTGTTGTCAATGTTATTGCTAATGATATTGATTTTGTTATCGTAGATGCTGTTGTTAATGTTGTTGTTGTTGCTGATGTTGTTGTTGTTGATGTTGTTGATGTTTTTGTTAATGTTGTTGTTGTTGTTGATGTTTTTGTTAATGTTGTTGTTGATTTTGTTGTTGATGTTCTTAAAGAAGGCTTGTTGCTGGCTATCTTCATGACCTATCCATTTTAAAAAGGACAGCAAAAAAAAACAAAATGATGACCCCGTTTTAGAATATTTACTAAAAATAACTTGAAATAAATTTAATTATACAACACAAATATGATATAAACATGATTTAAAAAAACTTTCAATTGAAGACGAAGTCTCAAACAACAATAACATAAGTACCAAACAACACAACAACAAATGCCAACAACAAACTGCACCAGGAAGCAATAAAAAAATTGTTATTCAATTTTTAAAAACAATTAAAAATTATGTGTTAATTAAGGTATAACTGGTAAAGATAATTGAAGCAGTAAAAATGGACAGACAAGCTAACAGGGAGATAGGCAAACAAACAGTCACAAAGACAAACAGTCAGACAGACAAACAAGTGGACAAACAAACAGTCAGAAAAATAATCAGAAAAACAATTGGAAAAAACAGACAGTCAGACAGCTAGCTATACAGTACCACATTTTAAGCTTGTTGGTATGGAATCAGATCCTTTTAGTAAGTAATGGGAATCAAGTTTGAAGGATGATGAAGACGACGAAGATGATGATGATGAAGAAGATGATTCTGTAAATGATGATGATGACGATGATGAAACGGGCTCAATGTAATAACTGTCTTCTTTTGTTGTAAAGTAACCCCTGTTGAAAAATTGTAAAAAGTTTCACCATTCAAAAATTGTTTGATCATGAATATTATTGCCAAAAATTTTCATTCACATGAATAAAAATTACACAAAAAAACAGGTCATTAAAAACAAAAATACAGCCTTTGTGTTTAAGATAAACAAAGAATGATTTAGTAACTCAACATCTCTATCATTAAACATCAATCATATTTCTTTATAATCAGAGCTATGGAATGCAAACCTTACAAAACAAATTTCAATGGATGTTTTTTGAAAGAATTCTAAATAAATTTTCAATACTTACTTAATAAAAGATTCTAAACATAGACATACAAAACACATATTCCTACACACACACGCGCACGCACGCACACACACACATACAAAGACATACAAATATATACTCAGATTCTCAGACAAATTTACACATTGATTAATTTTTAAGTGGAAAATGAAAAAATATTTAAATAAAAATAAAATAAACTGGTGTAATAATAAATTAACCTTAATAACCCTCCACACAAACTTAGAGCAACAACATTTTCATCTTCGTCATCGTCATCATTATCATCCTCCTCCTCCTCATCATGTTCATCATCTCTGATATCATTCTTGATATCATTACCATCATTGTTACTATGCCCCAAGAACCATCCATTGTAATAACAATGTGATGATGATTTCTAAGTTGTGCAAATTCAAATGAATACATAAAAAATTAATTGAAAAAATAATTAGCCAATTAAAAAATAAGTTAAATAAATAATAAATTAAAAAAAATTATATAACAAAGCTGCCATTGTTGCTACCATATAAATTTAATTCCTTAACAACTTCAACCAGAGTGAAAACAATCAAAAGTGTGAGAGCAAACACATAATACATACACGCGCACACACATATACACACACACATTGATACACATACCACACACAAACACACACGCAAGCACACAAACGAACACATACACTGACATAAAAGAGTGTTTGAGCAAATTTATTTTATGATATCCCATTTCATATGAGAACTGTCAGATAGATATAAATTATATACAATAATCATTGTTGAATTGTTTTAAACACATTTAAAGGGTGTTAAAAAATTTCTGGCTATGTAATGTAGATGCTAGATGCATATATATATATATATATATATATATATATATATATATATATATGGCTAGATGTAACAAATTCCAACTTGGAATGTTTATGTTATTAATAATAGATAGTGCAGCCCATTTGCGAATTTAAATATTCAATGTTGTGATGCTAAGCTGAGTTCAATATTTTAAACAATACCAAATCATCACTCAATAACTTTATTATATAAAGTATACCTTTTTACTCACAAATTGGCATGCTATCAGATGTGATGTAATGCATTTATATGGTACAAATATAATAATAGATAGAGTTCCTGTCAAAATATTCATAGATGATGAAGATGGAGAAGATATAATGAACTAATGAACTAAAAACTTGAAAACAAGAGCCAAACTAACATTGAAATGGTAATATGATTCCCCAGTGTTATTCACTGATTTCTCAATATAATTCACTCCAAACAAATTTCTGCATTTACAACAACAACAAAAGACAATTCAAGAAAATTTTGAAAAAAATGAATTTAAAAATAAATTCTTTGTTGGAATAAATATTTTAAATTAAAATAAAAACAAAACTATAAAATAATATAATATTAAATATTTTATGGACCTGTTGAGTTGGAGTGCCATGTTGAACATTTTCTTGTGGGTTTTAACTTGGAGGTGCACAGACTGGGGATAAGAGTCATTCTGCATGCAATGAAATGGTTTAATAAGAAAAGAGACAAGACGTTGAATAAATGGAAAAAATGAATCAAGAACATTAGGAATTTAATTTTATTAAATATTTCCTCACTTTTAATCCATTGTATGAGACTGGAAAATGATTTGGCAGCAGAATTGGATGGAATATTTCATATGTTTTAAATTCTTTCCAAACGTTTTCATTGCAAAAAACGCCCGCAACTATAAAGAAAAAATTCAAAAAAACAATTAATAAAAATAATTGTTAACTTTTTTGATTGTAACTTATTTATATAATTCATTTTATTATTATATTTGAAGGCAAAACTTTTATTTTGAGTGATAAATGCAACAAATATATAACATTATTATGTTACCTTAGAGTCTTATTATGATAAATAAATTGTGTTGGTAGATAGACAACATGTAGGTAAAAGTTTCTTAGCATATAATTTTATTAGTTGTAAATTTACATAATTAAAAAACTAATCTCCGTTTGGCCCATATTTAGGAAAGCTAAGACTTAAAATTTAAAAACCAAAAAAAACCAAGGAAGGCCTATAGGCCAAAGGGGTCATCAGTAAATTTAAAATAGAATAGATGTGTAACTAACCGGAATAAAATATGATTTTTTGTGTTTCTGTTGTGTAAAAGCAAAGGAATAGTTTTGCTTTTATTTTAAGAACCCTACACTACACAAACACAGATCAAATAATATTATATCATAATACAATTATATTATAATTATATTTAATTAATATAATATAATTATAATATAATTGCTTGCAGACTACTCAGAACAGAAGGAGAAGCAGAAGAAATGCAAAATAAAGTTATGCAAATGCTTTCTAAAAAAAACAAAAAATTTATTTTGGAAGCTTCCATAACAAATATGAAAAATGAAAAAAATACAAATGAAATAGCAAAAAAAATTAAATTAATAAAAAAATAATGAATTAGAATAATTAATTAAAAATCAATTTAATTTTTTAAAGATTGGAAACAATGGAAACAGAAGATCAAGTGCACTTACTGTCAGCAATGTATAACATCACCGAAATCCGTGCCAACATCACAAAAAAAATTTATTGCCCAAATCAAATTTTAATTTTGCGAACAAATAAAAAAAGAATAAATTTCAAAATTAATTAAATGAAAACCTAAATATTAAACCAAAGACAGCATTTTAAAAGTGCATCTAGCTGCTAACTCATAATTTTAATGTTATAAATATTATATTAGCCTTATATACATAAAATATATTTTATATATAATATATATATATCATATTATCATATATTTTTATATGTTCGTATTTAGAACGCATGACAAAATAATTATTAATTACCAAAGTTTGTAAATTAAAAAAACTCTAGAAAATAAAATACATTGGAAGTTGGAAGACTATGAATAAAAATATTTATAAATCATTCATTTCCTGCCTTTTTCTGTCTGATAAAAGTGTAGAGGTCATATTTATTAATACATGTTACCCATGTTACCTTTCCTTGATTCTTTCCTTATTCTTCTCTTCTTTTACTTCTTTTCTTAATTAACTTTATCTAGAATTAATTATTTTATCAATAACTCGCTCTACTATGGTCTTCCTTTTTCTGATCTGTGTCTTTCAACTAACAATGTAAGATATACTATTGATACAGCAGATTATAGCAGATTCAATGAAAAAACTGCAAACAATTGTTTCCAAATGTTTTTGAAAGTGAAAGGAAAGGCTTGCAAATTAACATCAACAAAACAGAATGCATGGTTATCAGTAAAAGCAAAACCGCCCCGATCTGCTTCATAATCATTAATGGTAAATATGTCAAACAAGTCAATAGCTTCAATTATCTCGGAAGTCTGATTACTTCAGGTTGTAAATGTGATATGGATATAAAAAGAAGGATAGCTATGGCTAAAGATGCATATTCTAAAATGAAAAACATCCTCACCAACAGTAAAATCAGAATATCAACAAAATTAAAACTGTTAGGGTGTTACATTTTTCAAGTGCTAACTTACGGCTCAGAGTCAATTTCTAAAGAAATGGAAAAAAAGATTAATGCTGCTGAGATAAATGTGGTTTTTGAGAAGAATTATAAAAATTAGTTAGACCTTTCATACTTTGAATAAGGATGTATTAAAACAGTCCAGTTATGAAAAGAGGAAATTACTACAGATAATCCGTCGGGGGCAGTTAAAGTCTTTTCGTCACATAATGCGGAAGGAAAGAATGGAAAATCTGACAACTACTGGAAAGATTGCTTGGAAAAGAGATCGAGGTCAACAAGGAATCACATCCGTGAAGTCCTTGTGTCACTTGTTGAATATCACCGCATTTCAACTACTACAACGTGTTAAAGATCTGGTTTTGTGGAGGTCAATGGTCGCCAATGTCCTAAAAGCATAAGGCACGAGAAAGAAGAAGAAATCTTTGAACTAAAGCTGTTAACCTGGCTGCTCATTGTGTAGCTCGTGTCCCTATCTTTTCTTATATATCTCCCTATCATTATCGTACCACCTAAATCGTGTGATTCGTACTCGGTCGACTCATTTAAAGATTGTTAATTTTATTAAATGTTAATTAACATTTATGAATAGGTTTTAAATATGTTTTTTTGCTTTTTGTCTATATATATATATATATATATATATATATATATATATATATATATTAGGAAGAAGACCAAGTTCTATACAGTTGTTCAAAAAATCCACCGACGATTCANCNTTAACAAGTTTTATGGNTGATTTTCTAATATTTTGAACT
>NW_008703711.1:77437-99680 GCF_000326865.2 Helobdella robusta | reverse complement strand
GATAAATTAACTTAAAATTATTTACATAGATATATATTAGAATTAAACAAAATAAATTAAAATTTTAAAATTGCTGAAAATACTTGAAACTTGAAAAATTAATGTATAAATATAATAAATGTATTAACGCGGTTGATTTTCTTAAAAACTGTATCGAATATGGTCTAAATCCTAATATATATATATATATATATATATATATATATATATATATATATATATATATATATATATATATATATATATATATTATTAAATGAAAATTTAGAAATCGCTTTTTAATAAAATCTCAAAAGCGCCTACAATAAGTGCAAGTAAAAATAAATAAGACAAAAGAAAGAAAGTTGATTGTCACTCAGTTAAATGTCAGAACACACATCTATTAACACAAAATCAATAAATAAATAGATGACCAAAAAGAAGTAATACTAATTCAAATGACGATTTTTAGGATTTATCCACACAAGTTATTAGTTATGTACAAAAATTCAATGCAATAATCAACAAGCCTCACAACGAATTATTAACCGACACAAGAATTAAAACAACATAACGATAGTACCGTACCGTCTAATAAAGAACATAAAAAATAAAAAAAAAAACAAAAACAAAAAATTTCGTTTTCATAATCACATTTAATTACAAGAACCGAAATGCTGCTTAAAAAGCAGCAACTTTAATTGTTTACAAAATAGAGAAAATGATATTCCAGGTAGACGGAGTGAGGTTGGCAAATTATTCCACACCATCGGTCCAGCAACAGCAAAATTTCTTTTACCAGTTACCAAACGGGTTTGAGGAACGTCCAGCAAATTCCTATTATTGGATCTCAATCCTGGATAACCAGACGTTGAATCGCGTTTAGTCAATCTACCGACCGAATACGGAGGAGCACGCCCATTTAAAACTTTGAACATCAAAACAGCAATCTTGTAGATAATTCTCTTTTCAATCGGGAGCCAGTGCAGATCCCGTAAAATCGGCGACACATGATCAGATCTAAAACCTCCGACAACTAGCTTGGCCATGCGATTTTGAATTGACTGTAGTTTGGAAATTTCTAACATGAAGACACCGTAAAAAAGGCTGTTGCAATAGTCCAGCCTCAAGTGAATAAACGCGTGAGCCAAACTCTTTAGGGTAATCTCATTAAGTGAATTTTTTATAGCCCTCATCATGCGAAGTTGTCGATGACATTCACCAGTTAGCGACTTTATGTGGCAATCCATTGTCATATTACCATCGAATACAACACCAAGATTACGAGCAATTTGACATAATTCAATCTTACTGTTGTTAATCTCAATCGAAATGAAATTTAATTTGTTTATTTGCTGCCACGTACCAATTGGCAATAATTGGGCTTTGCATTGATTCAATTTGAGTTCGTGCTTGATCATCCAAGAATCAATCGCCTCCATGCACCGACCAAATCTTTCAACAAGAGCTTGAAATGAAGTAGCTGGACCACTGACAATGATTTGTATGTCATCTGCAAACCCATGATGCTTGAACCTGATGAATCAATGATGTCTAAAACGTCAGCAGTGTATAGCAGAAACAGCAGCGGTCCAAGTACTGAGCCTTGCGGTACACCATGCTTTACTTCCTGAACAGATGATAAAACATCTCTGCGTAATACCTGTTGTTTTCGCGCAGAGAGATATGATTCGAACCAAATAAGAACAACACCTAAGATTCCAAAACATTGACGTAGCTTTCCAAGTAAAATCTCTTGATTAACACAATCAAAGGCTGCACTAATATCAAGTAATGCCAAGATTTAGATATTTTGATCATCAATAGCAGCAAACAACTCAGATGAAACATCTATCAGTGCAGTCTCAGTTGAATGAAATTTTTTAAATCCTGACTGACATTTTGGTAGCAGATCATTATGATTTAAATGACAAATTAGCTGTTTGTGGACAATTCGTTCAATAACTTTTGACAAAAATGTTAAATTTGACACCGGTCTATAACTTGATAAACTATTCTTGTCTAGTGTCTGCTTTTTTAACATCGGAACAACAATTGAATATTTAAAAGCCATCGGGAAATGCATTTACAAAACAGTCAAAAACGGGAGAAACGTATGATGAACGTATTTTTTAAATCAAAATTTAGTTGGCAAATCATCCAGTGGGCACGACTTTGTAGGTGAATTCAAAATAACTTGACGAATCTCATCATCACTGGAACAGCACTGAAATAATGAAAGTTCAGCACATTCACTCATCCGATTGTTTAAAACAATAGGCTCTTTGATACTCGTCTCCAGTATGTTGTCAACCTTATCTTTAAAAAATTGAGCAAAATCATCAGAATTTAACTCATCTGACATATTAAGCAAATCAACAGAATTCATCTTGCATAAAACCCTGTTAATTGTCATCCAGAGTTTCTTTGGATTGGAGCCATTTATTTAAATCATATTTCTCCAGTAGGCTTTCCTTTTTTCTGAAAGCAATGACTGTTTTTTCAACATAGCATCAACGAACCTTTTCTTGCTAAAATCCCCAGGATTAAGTCGATAAGCTCTTTCAAGTCTTCTGCAGCGTAGCTTAGTCTGCCTACACTCTTCATCGAACCAAGGCGAAGCAGCATTGTTTCTAGTCATCACATAGTGTTTCGGTGCAACAATATCTATAATATTTTTAACTTCTTTTTTGTAAAGATCAAATAAGTATTCAGGATCATCTGATTTAAAAGGTCCATTAATAGGCGAGTTTATTATGAACGCGGCAAATTTATCAAAATCCACGCGATTCCATGAACGAACCAGTCTTTTTTTTCTAACAAAATAATTTAGCGGAATCGAAAAACATACTTGGACCAGACCATGATCGGAATAAATACCATATGGACCTACGGTACATGAGGACACAGGCAATTCCATTAAGGATACCACTAGATCCAAGATACCACCATGTACATGGGTAGTTTCCTTAACTCTATTTTCAAGGTTAAATGCATGAAAAACATCTACCAACCGGATTGAATGAGTATCTCCAACCTTTTCCAAATGAACATTCAAATCCCCGTAAAAATGACATAGTCCGCCAATAACGAAATCTGTTCCAAGAGTGATGTAAGCTCATCAAAAAATGCAGGAGTAATTGGTACAGAACCCGGTCGATAAACTGCCAATAACAGAATCGTTTTTTTTACCGCACCGAAATTTAATAGCAAGTGATTCAAAGGAATTTACCACTGGTAATTCTATTTTTTTAACCTTGAAAACATTCTTAAAATATACAATTATTCCTCCATGATTAGGGTCGTGTGGGCGCAAATAATCCATAAATGAGAAGCCATAAGGCATAGCCAATTTCACAGAAATATCTTCAGATGATCCATGCCATGTTTCGGTCAGTACACATATATCTAAATCATTTGATAACAAATCACGAATTATATCATATTTTGACCGAATGGATCTAATATTAAGCAATTCCAAATTTAATCCGGTTTGGTAGCAGGCCTTGGATATCTCACTATTCTCCATTGCCCGACCACACCTCTGACCCGATATAAAAAATGACCATCTTTAGATTCCCGCGTTTTTGCCTCAAGAACCAATTTTTTAAGTTGCAGACGCTGGTCCGTTGTAAGGTCATCACTAATCCTCACTTCCCTCATTTTTTCATCCAGCAGCGCTAATCTGAACAATCTTCTCATAACCAGGACTTTTGCAGAAAGGTTGATAAACTTAACAATCACTGGACGCGGAGGAGACGATACGCTTGGCTTTTTACCTTGTCTGAATATTTTCAATATGTCCTCATCTTTCAGAGACTCATCTGTTAGAAACCTTAAAAAGCCAAGAACATTGCCCCTATCTTTAGCAACATCCAAGTCTTCGCTGAAATTAGAGAACTATGTTTTTCTCACGGGCCTTAACTTCATTTACCACTTCAATTGTTTTGCGAACAGAGATGACCTCTTTACTAACTACGTCGAGGTCCTTTTTTACCACATCGGAAAATGAAGTACTGATCATATTTCTCAAGGAAGTAGCCTCGTTATCGACAATTTTAGAATTACTCTTTACCACATCTGACCAAGACTTGGTGATATTGTTTTTCAAGGAATTAATAGACTGGTTAAGTTTCTCGTCTAGTTTTTCTAGCTGTTTTAGGTTCTCACCGCTTGACTCAAGCCTCAACTGCAGACTTTTCATCCCAATATCAATGGAATCAAACGTTTTAAGACGAGAATCAATGGATTCAAATTTTTCGTTAAGCAAATGACCTTTGAAACCATCAGCATGTTTCACGCAATTATCACAATAAAACTTCATGTTTTTACTTTTGCTAGCATATTTCACCAATTCATCATATAAGTCCGAAGGCTCGATTTGAACCACCGCATCACATAAGCAACATAATATGTTATCATCCTTTACGGAAGCAGGTTCCGGAATTGACTGACTTCTCTGAGATCTTGTTTTAGACATGTCTTAATCGAGCACACAAACGAAGTCTATGGAAAAAATGCAATGGTAGATACAGGTCTTTAGCACGATGCAGCAGCTGCACTGTCGAAGCCGTTTCAGCGACAGCCAAGGTAGTTTTATATTCTGCAACAACAATTACCAAAATTTTTTTTCAAATTACTGTTGATATTCCAGACAAAAGAACAGAACAACCGAAACAATGCAATACGTCTAAAAAACAAAGAGTGATAGCTTACAATTTAACAGAAACGTATTTACTTAAGATTTAAACTAAAAAAAATAAATTAGTTACTTAAGTTCTAAATTATTCAAAGAGACAAAATATATTAATAATCCTCTCTAATTAACCTATCAATTAAACCTAATTGGAACAATATGCACTCTGAAAAAACGCTGAAAATTAAGAAAAATTACGAAAAATCAACAATCAACAAATATATCATATATATATATATATATATATATATATATATATTATTAATTATTAAGAAACATTTATTAAACGCTAATTAAACAATTTCATAAGCGTTCTCTCAAAAACAAAACAAAATGTTATATGTGACTGTTCATGAAACGAAAATCAAAGTAACAAATTTTACAATTTCACAGAAAATAAAAATGTCTTTAGTTCTTTTTTAAATAAATCCAGAGAAGTTCCCGATCTTCTTAACATAGGTGGAAGGTTAATCACTAGAGGTTTTACCTCAAAGGATAAAGACCTACTTATCAAATCCTTATGCACATACGTACGTCCTCTGGTTGAATATGCTTCGTCTGTGTTAAATCCACATTACAAATACCAAATAAAAAAAATTGAAGATGTACAGAAAAGATTTATAAAGTTTATCCCGTCTCTACATCATCTCCCATATCTGTCTCGTCGGCATGCAGTTGGAATACATACTTTGGAACGCCAGAGGTTAATTTCTGATTCATGAATTCTGTACAAAATACTTCATAAACTCGTTCAAACAGACCTAAATAGTAATTTAATTTTATCACTGTACTTATCAACTCGGAGACATCAAAGTAAATTGCGTGATTTCAATCTTAGTGACAACTCAACTAAATATTTCTTCTGCAACCGAATTATTCGAATATGGCCAGAGGATGTCGTCTCTTCAACGGCTCTCTGTTGATTTTAACACATTTTTAACTATTAAAAACTATCAATATTATTATAACTATCAATTTATCAAACTTTATTTAATTGGTTTTCCTTATGATATTATTTCGCGAGGAAGGTGGTCATTAATAATATTAAATATGATTTTTCAAACTTATTTTTCCGTGTCGATGTACATTTTATTGAAATTCGTTTATTTTAATTTTTTCAGTCTAGTTAAGTGGTTCTTTATGGCCCTCTGGGACAGTTTTGTCAATAATAAAAATAATATATATATATTTGACAAAATTTCCACATGATAATATTTTGTGTAACTCGATGATTTACATGTGTTAAGTTAAGTACATGACTTAGTCAAATAATTCATGGTGTGATCATATACTGGTCATATATCTTACTAAGTATTCAATCAATTTTCGTTTAGCGTCCAGAGATCTGGTTTCCCGAGGTAGGACGTTGTTTTCTTTGCCATCAACTTTTTGCGCCAAATTAGACGATTAGTTGAATCCATTTCATTTAAATTTAGAGCTTTCATGTCTTGCTCGATTGTTTGCGACCAGGACTTCTTTGGACGGCCTTTGGGACGTGTGCCAGGTACTTCAACATCTGCAAGAGAAGTTATGGCACTGTTTCCACTTCGTTTGACATGACCAAACCACCTTTATATCATCTAAACCAGCACGACGCAGGATTTTGGTAGATTTGATGTGGTCCTTCAGACTAATTCGTTGCATCCATCGGAGCATTTTCATGTCGGTTCGTTGAAGTTGTTGTTCTAGTTTGGTTGTCATTGGCCATGTTTCTGCACCATACAACACCAGACGTATCACAGATTTATAAAGTCTTGATCGTAGTGGTAGTGGGATGTCACGCCGCATCAATATAAAGGTAAGGTATGCCATTAATTCCAGGAAGCACGTATGCGTGCTCGAACGGCAGCTTCAGCTGTTCCAGTACAATTCAGAACATCACCTAGATATTAAAACGATGTGACTTTCTCTACCTTAATGGCTTCAAAAACATTGCTATTTCGAATTTGTTGTTGTGGATTGATGCAAGCAGGACAAACAAAATTGGACACTTTAGATAAAGTACCAATTACTTTTGAACAACGTTTGTGACATCACTGGTTACACTGCTGACACTTGATTGAAATGTTACCAGTAGCTGTGGATTGGCTGGGTTCACCAGTGTCCATTGCTTTGGTTTTGCTGATGTTGACTTTGAATCCATGATCGGCGAGTCTGGTGTTCCAATCTTCAAACATCTGTGCTGCATTCTGCTCAGACGTGGCTGTTAAAACGATATCATCAGCATATATTAGATTCCAAATATCACCAGCGCGTATCGATTTTGTGATTTCTTCTATCCCAGTTATAAATAACAGTGGACTGAGAATCGAGCCTTGGTGAACTCCAACGCTGATGTCAAATGCATCTGTGTTTCCAACCGTTGTGCTGACAAGAGTCTTAGTATTTGTATACATTTCCATCACAAGTCGAACAAGATATTCTGGAATGAGTTGTCGACGTAGACTCCACCTGATTGCTTCACGGGGAACTCGATCAAATGCTTTTTCAAGGTCTACAAAAATGTGTGATAGTTGTTGATGCTTTGCGAGGTACTTCTCTTGCAGTTGCCAAAGGATGTGAATTGCATCAATTCACAATTGCTAGGAAATCAAATTGCATAATTGCATCAATTGCTAGGAAACCAAATTGATAATTTCCGATTGTGATGCACGACGTTAATCTTCTCTCAATGATTTTCTCGACACATTTCAGGGAGTGTTCTAACAGACTTATACCCCGATATGATGAGCAGTTCAATAGATCACCTTTGCTTTTGTATAGCGGAACTAAGTTCCATTCAGCCGGTATTGAGCAATTTCTCCACACTTCACGATACAGAGATTTCATTTCTTAACCTTTGCTTTTAGTGAGCCACTCTCTGCACTGATCTGTCTGAGCCAGTGCGACTTGACGTCTTGTTTAGTTGTTCTTCTCACGGAAAATTTTATGGTATATATCTTACTAAGTATATTAGTCAATATTGTTCTATATGTATGGGTCAAATATGATCAATTATTAGTAATGAAGTAAAATTAAAAACTTGAAATATTTTTATAACCAAAAATCAAAAATCACATCCAAGATGGAAGTATCAGCTGTTGTGATGTTGGTGTAACTTCTGGCATTTAAATTCTCCAAAATTGTGATTGCTGAGTTCTTGTCATCAATATTTCTAATTGTTTTGTTTTTATTTAATTAATGAAAAAATAGTTATAGATTTAATATTAATTAACCTTCTGTTTTAATTGACAGATCATAATATAATATTTTATATAATAATAATTAATTTAATTTTTAATATTATATTTTTAAAATTTTATTTATTAAAACAATAGAATATATATTATTAAATAATTTTAATTTAATTAATTATATTAAAATATTTAAAACTTCTATTTTTAACTTTTAATTTAATTTAATTTTTACTTGGTCTTGAAGTAAAAAAAATAAGTGCATAATTAGAACAAAAATTAATTTTAAATATTAAATTAAAATTTAAAGAATTTAATTTTATTGAAATATAATAATTATATTTTAATTATATTTTAAGTTGAAACAAACTATGCATGGGAAAGGAAGAGATCTTAGAAACTAACAATTAACATACATGCTGAAGAAAGATGTGGTGGAAAATACTTCTGTTTAGTTTGTATCTGCTAATCTTGTTCATACTTGCCCGCATTTTGGAGACATTTACTTATTACCAGACTGGATACTTGGCAAACAAATTAATTGACCCTTTCTCTCTAAGTGTTCAAAAGTTGAAATCAATTCTTGATAGCAGAGGAGTGAACTATGACAATGCTCTAGAGAAGAGGGATCTTTCTGAAATGGTTGAAAACTCAGGTGTGTCTAACTAAACTAACTTAAACTTACTAAAGTAATCATTACTCTATACATAGTAATAGTAATGTGTAATATATTGTAAAGTTTGTCATCCTGCTTTCTTTTTTTAATTAACATTTATTTTGCTTTTAGTAAATTGCAAAAGGTAAATAAAAGCGAAATTACATGACTTAACAGGGACTAAAAAATATAATTAAAATTATACCTAGAATGTGATTTATGTAAATAAAACTTGAATGAATAATTCTTTAATTAGAAAATTGACTTTGTTTTAATTAATTTAATAAAGGAGAGTTAATTGAACGTGAATCCAGTGATATTGATGCCTCAATGTTGAATAAAGAAGATGATGTTGGCCAGAATGTTGTTGTGGATTTCATTGGTGGTGATCATTTCCTTGAAAAAGTTGAAGATACGAAGGATAGTGTTTGGGTTGTTCAGGTTTCAGCAAATAATTTAAATAGAGATATGGGTCAAAAACTAAATAGAAAAGAATGGAATAAAATAGTAAAAACACTTTCTAAATTTGGCATACAAGCTGGTACATTTAACTGCAAAAAAGATTTCAAGTTAGTAGATTATTTTTAATTATAATTTTGACTCCATCTGTTAATTTCAAATTAATAATTAGCTTCTGCAGATCAAGGGAATGGCTGCAGGATGAAATTATTTTATCCATACCAGAAGGGAATTGTTTTAAGGATAAAGTCATCACTAAAACATACTATGGCAGCAAAATGGATCATAAGAGTGTCTTAAAATGGGTCAATCAAATTCTTTCTAAGAAGGTTCAAAAAGTTTTAAACTATGAACAGTTAAAAAGTAAGTGGCTACAATTTGATACAAATAAAGATACCAAGAATGCTGATTGGTATTTCAATGAAAGTACAACATCCGACATCTGCCATGAAAAAATTAAAGTTCTTTTTGTGTCTCCACTGAAGACTCCTCCATTATTTTATTCAGTCATGCCTGCTAAGTTTTCAGGGAGAATTAAATTTGGTCAGGTCAATTTTAATGATAAAAAGCTAAATAAAGAATTATTTCAAATTGTTTTAAACTTGGACAAAATCAATTTATTTAAAAATGATTTTCTATGCAACTCAAGTAAAATGTTTAACATTTTCCCCTCAAATGAATTGGCCTTTAAAGATGTTAAACCTTTTTATTTAGTTATAACTCCAGAAAAACTTTTGAAATTTGGTAGCAAATCCGGTGAACATTTCAACTACAAATCATTTTCTAATTTCCTAAAATTTTTGCATCCAGAAATCAATGACATCTTCATAACTAGCTTAATTATAATGAGTTTTGCCTGCTGCTTTGATGTAATATTTCTCTCAGAAAAGAAATTGTCAAACAAAGCTATCCATTTCTTATGGAGCCTTTTTAAATGCAATGCTTGCCTCATCTGTTTGTGGATGGTGGTATTAGGCACGTATAAATCATTTTCTCAATGCCAAGATGTAATTGATTGTCTTCTATTGTACATCAGAGTCCTGTCTTTCTCCTCCATTGGCAGTCAGATGAGGAATGATTGGTACCAGTACATTCATTACAGGAAGGGATGGTGCTTGCCTCTTTTTACATTCTTCCTCGTCCAGTTTGCTTTCATCACCGTCAAGAAGAAAATATTCAATAGTTCTGAGCACTCAGCCAATCAAAACACCAATCAAGCAGGAGGAGTGTACAGTTTGACCTATTTAGAGATGTTCATCAATCGAATCATGCAATCATTTTTCTCGTCTTCAGAACATGCAAGTCGCTTGCCAACATTCGATCCAGATGATGATAACACTTCTGATTTTGGAATGATGGAAATGTTCATTGAGAGATTGGCAGTACCAGACCTGTGGTTGAGGCCAATTGTATCATCCCAGTACCTTCATGACCTTCCTGTTTGGAGGTTTGCAGGTGTCAGATGCCCTTCCACGAGCAGTAACAATGATTCAGATTATTCCATCGAGCATGAAGATGATGTTCATGCATCTCACATATCTGAAGATGATGTATGTGAATTCAACAACAATTTGAAACAAAAAAGAATGCAGCCATACATTTTCATCTGTGATAAATGTCGCATAGCCCTGCATCCCAGCAAACGCAAACATTCACTCCACAATAAAATGAAAGAGGCTAAGGACAGACAGTCAGCTCTGAAATTAGGAACAATAAAAGCTGCCAAGTATTTGATGGATGGTAACTACAAGTGTGCTTGCAAGCATGATGATTCTAAATCAGACACAGGAATGGTTTCAAATGACAATGCAGATAATGAAAACGATACAACCAATGCTTCGATTTCAACCATAGAAGAACCCATGCTTTCTCCAGTTCAGAAGTTATTAGCATCAATCACGTTTAAAACATCACCTGAGAATATCTCCACTTGTCATAATTTCATAATTCCCAGTGGAGTAATTGAAAGTTCTGATTGCTCTATCTGCCTGGACAGATATAAGAGAGCTGATTATTTGTGTGGTCTGCCATGTGGACATGCTTACCACCAGAGTTGCATCATGAACTGGTTGACCAGGGACAATCACTGCTGTCCTGTATGCAGATGGCCTGCCTACAAAGCAAAGCCGTGTAGAAAGCACCTTGATTCTTAATTTGTTGAATAAATCATACTAATAAAACAACACTAAAATTAGTTATTAAACATACTTTTACTTAGTCACTGATTTGCAATTTGTTGAGATATTTCATATCACAGATGTTATTAATTAAACACATTCATAATTTGGTTTTGCTTACTGTTCAACTAAATTTTTAAAAATATGGGAAATGAAACTTATTTGCTTTTAAGGTTTAACTGAATTTTTAAAAATAAGCAAAATGAAACTTATTTTACTCATGGTTCTTAATTTTACTACGTTTGTTCAATTTGCATTATTAATCATTTAAAATTTTCAGTTGCGACGAAATGCGACACAAAACCTCGCAGCGATCGTTATGTGGTTTTGACTTATTTTGCTTTCCTTCCCATGTTTAATATAGTATCGTGAAGTTGTTTATAATTTATGTTACACGCGAAAAATTAAAGTTGTCTGGTAAGGAGTATAAGGAAAAGCTAGTCAACGACTTTAATGATACTTCAGCTTAGCAGTAGAAATGTTAAACATTGCAAAGACTGACGCTAACGTCACGTTCAAAATTTATTATACTAAATGACTGTTAACAAAATTTTACAAACGAAATAAATTAGTAAATTTCTTAATTATATAGGATAAAAAACGACAAGAATGGTTTTCTTAGTAAGTCTGAACAGAAATGTATATTAGGTTAACAAATAGATAGGTACCACTATTTCATTAAACCAGAAATTCAACAAATGCGTTCGAAGATGGACTCTAGCCAACTGTCCAATCATAGATGACTCTGCTCAGTTGACATGACTGACTCCTCACTTCATCTACTGCTAGGAAATAATTATTAGAAATTTAAATGAGACGAAAATTTGAAAAATTCAAAGTGAGAAATATGATAATTTTACGTATAATCATATAACAAACTGATGAAAGTGGATATAAAAAGTAAAAAATTACTGTTTCACTATTTGGGCTTGATGGTTTTTGTTCTGTAGCAGCTTTTTCTTTCCTAACAATGAGCAGTTCCACTTGTCTTAAATGATATTTTTCTTGAAGAACTATAGACTCCAAACCTGTTCCGTCACTGATCAAACCTTTTGCTTCAGCCAAGAATTCTAAAATGTTAAGCCAATGATGTGACTTAATTTTTAATATTTTAAATGTCAGCCAACCAAAGTAATACACCAAACACAAAGGCATGACAAAGAGGGGTTTTGCTGCTAATTTTACACAAAAAAGCATTTAATTGAAATGTATTGACATCTATACCGTTCTGTTTTAGCTCTAACCAAGTAGTAAACTAGTTTTTCTTTAAACAGTGTAATCTTAAAACAATACATACATTGCTTGGTTACTAAAGAATAATATTATATACTGACTGAACATTAGAAATCTGAACTGATTCCAACTCAATAATTTAGCATAATTATGATTAGAGATTGTTGTTTTTGTAGAAAAGTGCATATCTGTGTTTCCAAGTTACATTTTTTTGCAAACTAGCAATATTTTTTTATTATATCAATTCAGGAAATTAAATGAAGCAACTTTACTTCATGAAATATACTTTAAAAGAAAAGATAATCAATCTTACACTATTTTATACGAAAATAACAGACTAGGAATGTGGTGCAGACAGCAAACATTAGACCATTGTTCCAATCCGCATTACAGCAAACTTAATTGGCAGGTGTGTTCAGTATTTCAACAATTAGTACTTTTAGTACTTTATGATCCACTTTTAATTCACATAGATACTAAAAGATATTACACAGATATCAAGAGATACTACATTCAACAAACACCAGAAACAAAAATGATACGTAATAGATGATTATTATACTAAAGACAACCTGCAGCTTGTTGGTGGTACTGTATGGCAGCATCCCAATTTTTTTTCTTGTAGGCTGCTTCTGCCTTGTTTGCAAAAAAGTGAGCCTAGGTAATAAAAATAAATAAAGACGATAAGATGGCATTAATCCGTATAATTTAAAATTTTTAATAGTAACATTAAACTCTACAAATTGGCAATTCAAAAATCTTCTCATCTTGTTTTATTGAATCTCTTGAAAAACTCAATTGTTAATACCATAATTCTTATAATTTAATCTCAATACTTCATTCATCAGTTAGCTTTATCTATCTATTCTACATTATACTAATTAAAAAATAAAACAATCTCAAAGTTTGACTTTTCAGAGGATTCACTTTTTAACAATATAGGTGAATATAATCTAAATGAATATTTAATTTATAACAACATGATATATATGTCATAATATTATAATTATAATGGATCATTGTTTTATATTTTTGTTATTGTAGCTCTGTCTTTTATTGTAGCTGGTTACTATATACATATACATGTTATTGTTATTCTATTCTAAAGTAAAGTACAGTAATAAAATAACATGTAAGCAGCATAGAATCTATCTATATCTATGCTTATAATTATAATTAATTAAACCTTCTTGTCACAAGGGCCTTACCATCCGCACAGCACTATGCACGTACGCATCATTTATGCATGCATACTTCAAACTTCAAAAGTTAATTAATGCAAAAGTTCTGGCTTAGTCATTTTGAAAAAGTGGATAAATGAAATGAAATCCAAAGATATGAACATTTATATATTATACAATGCATCTACTGCTCTACGTAGTGATCATAACCTAATTGATTAATAATAAAAAGATTAGAGCAGTTAGCCCGTACAGTATTGTACACACACTAGGAATGAAATGGCTTCAAATCTGGATTCAGGTCTAAACAGATTTGGAAAAGATTCAGATCCATCATTTAACGAGCTCAAAATCAACCTAAAGAACAAAAAATTCTGGGTCGGCGTAAAAAGTGAATCTAAATATCAACATTGATTATGTATACTTGAGTAAAATTTAAGTATGTATACTTAAACACCCATAGTTTTTAAATTTAAAAATTTTTAAACATTACAAACTCATTGGGATTTAATAAATTTCTTGATTTGTTTCAGCTAAATCTGCCACAATTTTATTTTTTGTAGAATTTTTCGTTTTAAAACAGAATTTTTGGTTTTAGGATCGTATGCAAATTGGATCCAAATCAGTCCGGATCCATCATCAAGATTCGGATCCTGATACCACAGATCTCAACTCAAGTTATTGGACATGGCACATAAGACATGACATCGTCTTAATAAAATAAAAGTTAATAAATTTTTCTATAACGTTCACAAAACCTGGTTCAAAGGCGAATCCAAAAACTCCATTTCGTTCTCCAAATTAATTGAAACTTCGGAAGGAAGAAAGCACAAAGAAAAGCAAATTTTGAAAATCGTTTATAACACGTTGTTTAAGCTGGAAACGATAAAATTTTTAAAAGTTATGCATATGTAGATTAAATAATTTTTTGGTTTTTAAATCAAAACAAATTTTTTATTTGTTTCATGTAAATTTAAAAAAAAAATTCATTTTTAAATAAAAATTTACAAAAATATATGATAAAAAATTAGAAAACTTTTCATTCTGTTTCACCTGCAAACATCATTAACCAATCAAGTCAGTCAACCTGTAGATTAAAAGGTAATAATAAGAATAATAACAACTACTGTAAAAATATTAACAATAATATAATATTAACAATCAGAATAATAACGATAAGAATAATAATAAATTATTGCTATAATGTGATGAATAAATACTTTTATTTTAATGATTTTTCGTCAATATATAAAATATTAAAATTTTGGTGATATAGAATAATTAAATAAGAAATGAACAAAGCAAAGAACAAAAATATAGTATTAGCTATGCCATATAGTAAATAGGCATTCTAGATGAAAAATTTGTTTACAAACAAACATTATAAAATGGTTTGAATTGCATGGTACGAAATTGTTGAATTAATTATAAAGTGAGTTGTGCAGGGAGTTGTAATAGATACACTTAACTTAAGCACATTACATTGTATGATATGATAACTGTAAGACTTCTTTTAAGTGTTTTAAGATCATAACATTCTTACCATTTATTTGTTAGCCAATGGCACCGAAACAATATAATACTGAATGTATGTGAGTATAGGTACGTTGTTATTACAACAGAAATGTTGTATAATAGTATAACTGATAACATAATGTAATGTAACTTAATCTTAGTGTAATGTATTTTAATGTAAATATAAATGTAATGCAAATTCCATGACTGTGAGTTTCGATAGTTTCCATTTTGATTCATTTTTAATCATTTTTTATTTAATTTATTTTTAAATCAATATCATTCATTATTGATAGTAATAATATATGGAACTAATCTACGTCATCATTGCGTGCGTTCATACAAGCTGAAGCTTGTTGTTCGTAGAAGCAGTAGTACATGGCTATCTGACTACCTACAACTATAACCTATTGTTCTTGGTAGGAAATTGTTGTATGTATATATATATATATAACATATATATATATCATATATATATATAACATATATATATATATACGTATATATATATATGTAATTATATGTATATATATATATATATATATATATATATATATACAACAATTTATTATACAAATTAACAAATACAACAACATATATGTATACATGATCACATACTATACAACAATATATATATATATATATATATATATATATATATATATATATATATATATATATATATCATACTATCTGGTTTTTTAAAGAATTGACTAAACGAGGAATAAAATGGTTTATTAATAATATTATTTCGTGATAATCATGACTAACGAAACAACGCCAAGTGATCAATGAGGTATATTATTATTCATTCACACGTACACGCACACGTACTCACACACACAAATAAATAAATATATGTATATATATATACACATACATATATATATATATTTATATATATATATATATATATATGTATATGTTAGTCATATATGTATATATATATATATGTTAGTCATATATGTATATATATATATATATATATATATATACGTGTGTAATATCATCGTAATTTTAAAATATAAACAATGTTTAACTCTTCGTGATAGCTAGAATTAAATAAAATTATTTACTTTTCTGTAGGTGTGTTATAAATTTTCTATAATTTCTTAAATAATAATATACTTATCATAATAATAAGTAGAAGTATAATAATATAATAATATTAATATTATTATTATTTATTATTTTTATTATATAATAATAGCAAAAATATCAACGAAATAGCAATAACATTTTGATTTGAGTGACAACATCAATATAAATTACTAAATTACATCAACAACGCCAAAATCAACACTAATAACATTAACAACATTGATATAACATCAGCTATAACATTAACAACAAATTTTTTTACACTGTTGTTGACCGCCACAATAGCCACAACAACAACCACCGATCATGGATAACAACAACATAAACAACAACAATAATACTGTTTATAACAGCAGTTGTAACAACAACAACAACATAAACAACAAAAATAACAAAAAAGCTATGGATAACAACGACAACATAAACAACGACAACAACATCAACGACGACAACAGCAACAACAACAACAACAACAACAACAACAACATGATACATAATGTTAATGAATCAGACAGGCTTGAGGTAACGAACATTAATAGTGATGATGTTGTTGGTAATGGCGAAATGATTACAAATAATGATCAAAAATATTCAAAACTTGTTAAGAATGCTTGCAATCAAAATATTCATGATATTAACTCCAACAACAACAACTACAAAAACAACAACAACAATGGTGGTGGTGATGACAACAACAAACGAAACTCCAACAACAACAACAACAACAACAACAATGTTGCTGATGACGACGACAACGACAAGCGTAACAACCACAAAGGTGATAATGATGGTGGCAACGATATTAAACAAAACCACAGCAAAAGAGTAAATAACAACAACAACAACACCGCTAACGACGACAACAACAACAACAACAATAATAATAGTGGTATTAACAATGTAGCTTGTTGTGATCAATTAAACAACGATGACGTAAACAAAAACAACAAAATTGTCATCAACAACAATGATACAAACATCTACACCGTCAACAGTAACAACAAAAACAACAACAACAACGACAACAACAACAACAACCACGCTGATTCAGATAGTTTGAATGATGAAGTGAAAGAATTGCTAGCTAAACTGGAGGAGGCAAACAGGTTAATCAATTAATTAAAAATTCAATTAGGACACTTTGAGAGTTTTAATGGTGTAACTAATTTAGTTATAACCTAATTGATTTTTCATCACACACAACATCATTAACTGCAACAACAAAAACAACAACAAACACGTTAACGCATCAACAACAAATACATTAACATAAAAACTTCAAAAAACACAGCAGCACAACACAACAACAAACAAACACAACAAACCAACAAACACCACAAACCAACAAACACAACAACAAACAAACACAACAAACCAACAAACACAACAACAAACAAACCCAACAACAAACAAACACCACAAACCAAAAAACCCAACAACAAACAAGCACAACAAGTAACAAACACAACAACAAACGCAACAACAACAAACACAACAAACGAACATTTCACAAACGACAACCATCGCCACCTTCCAGATTAATAGAATCAGACAGCAAATGCCTGACATTTTCCAACGAAACTTCTTTCAACAAACATCTTTCGACAACAACATCACCACCAACAACATCAACATCACCA
The DNA here is from genome assembly GCF_000326865.2 of Helobdella robusta. Taxonomy (NCBI): domain Eukaryota; kingdom Metazoa; phylum Annelida; class Clitellata; order Rhynchobdellida; family Glossiphoniidae; genus Helobdella; species Helobdella robusta. The sequence goes on along the minus strand of NW_008703711.1, from coordinate 81,871 downwards.
ACAACAACTATCCCTAAAACAACACTTCCTCCAACATCAACAACAAAACAATTTTGTCGAAAAAATCTTTCACATATTGCATCAAACAACAACCAAAGTTCAACAACATCTAGTCAACATTCCTCACTGACCAATCAGGGTTCACTCTCTTCTTCGTCAACCAATCAGAGTGCAGATTCGGATTACGATGAATATTATGATGACGTCATTTCTTATAACAAAGGAAAAGAAGACGATCGTAACGTCGGTGATAATATTGCCTGTAGAAATGATGATGTCATCAACGGTTATTTTCATTCATTTTTCATTTTGTAAATTTTGTCTTTCAGTCATTCTGTTATTTGATTGGTTAGTTAATTCATTTTAAATTTTGTCGTTGTACTTTTAGTAATTCAATGTTGTTTTAGTTGTTGTAGTTGTGCATGTTTGTTAGAGACGCACCGTATATTTGGCCAAATTTTGAATTTCTGCTTCGGCCATTTTTAATTATAAATAAGAAATAATTATAACAAATAATTACATGAAATATAAAATTATTATTTTATGAAATATTTTCAAGTGTTAAGTGAAGCAGTTCTAATGCAAATGCGTTGTTTTGTATGCAAATGATTGTATGATTAATGTTTATTACGGCGCTCTGTATAATTTTATACACATACACATAAACAAAAGTATATAATTTGTGTATGTATTTGTATGTGATGTGTGTGCTTATTCACGTGCGTGTATGTGTGGTGTGTGTGTATGTGTTAATTAGTTTGTGTTAGTATGTATGTGTGAGTGTGTGTGTATGTGTGTATGAATTTTAATGTATGTGTTTTAAAAATAATAATATAAAATAAACAATACACACTATATACACACCACACGACGCACATACACATTTTGGCGTAGGATAATTTTTGAGTTTCGGACAGACAGTATTCGAACCAGGTCATCGCGTAACTACAGCCCGAGACATGGCACTTTTACCAACTGAACTAACTCCGCGACGGTTAACAAAAAGTAGAAAAATGACGACAATAACAAAAATATTAATAATATTTATTATAATAATAATAATAATGCTATGTGTAATTACTTCAAAATTTTTCATAATTATCTCAAAATTTTTTCAGAAATCGAAAGCGAATCCTGGTCGAAATGGAAAGATGTGGTAGAGAATTGGAGCAAATATAAGATGGATGGCGTCTACCTAAAGGTCTGTATGTCTGTCTTCGAAAAAATTACCGATTGCATCTTCATATGTTTGTTTATTTGTACGTGTGAGTGTGTGATTGTTGTATGCATGTGTGTGTGTATGTGTGTGTGTGTTTGCGCGTGAATAATATTTAAATTATAAAATCATATAAATGCAAAAGTACAGGTAAAAATTTATTCTAGCAAATACACCCGTTCTTGGTATTTATTTGTACCTGCACAAAAGTGTTCAGGTACCTATTCGAAATAGGTATAGAATTTTGAAGTAGTAAAAATATTTTACGTACGTCTTTCTTTGAATGTCTTATAATAATAGTAATAAAAATAAATAAATATTAATAATTATAATTGTTATTATTTACATATATTTTTTTATTTCACGAAATTGATTAATGGAATTAATAATTTTTTTAGGTATATTTTAAAAACACATTTAGTACCAAAAGCTGATCATTAACATAACTTATTTTTAGGTCATTTGCATGTTAATCCTAATACATATATAAACATATTGTTTTTATATAACAATATATGTGATATATAAATATATATCAAAAGTGAAAAAAATATGTGTACGTGTGTCTGTCCGTCTGCGTGTATGCCTGTGTGTGTGTGTGTTGTGTGTGTGTATGTGCATGTGTATGTGATTAACGGTTTGTGTTAAATGTTGTTACAAAGGGCTGGTTGTATGCATTTATATCATCTGCGAGCTAACAGCGTCATTTGTTTTTCTTGCTGTTGCAAAAGTTAGTAAGTCAGTGACTACTTCACTAATTTTAGAACAACAACAACAACAACAACAACAACAACAGCAACAACAACAACAACAATATAACACTAACTAACGCTCACGAAGTAACTGAATTTTTGCGTGAATAAGTTAAGCGCGATCCTCTGTTTATATATATATATATATATATATATATATATATATATATATATATGTATATACCGACCTATGAGTGAACGCACGTGCTAACATACAAAAACACACACATACATACACTCACACATACTCTCTCTCTCTCTCTCTCTCTCTCTCTCTCTCTCTCTCTCTCTCTCTCTCTCTCTCTCTCTGCACACGCAAACACATACACAGCCCAGACTGATCACGCATTTGTGTCTTTCTACACTCGTCATCGCCATCATCGTCACTGTTCTTCTTTTTGTCTTCACTCTATTATCATGACGGAAGTTGTGATCATTAATTTTTTTTGTCGTTTCAATTCGATAATATGTGGTCCATAACTTATTATAGAACTACAGAAAATAATCACGCTGTAAAATTAACTTAGACATTTTTTTCTTGCGTTTCATTGAAATTCCACAGAACTTCAAATAACCTTCGAATAGGAGAAATGACTTTAAATGTTCCCGTAAGTCCGCATGACACACCGCATCAACCATCCCACAAAAAATACCAGGCCGAAACTTGATCGGCAATTATAGGAGTCGTTGCAAATTTGTTAATGAGTTCCTTTGTTGGCAGTTGCGTTTTTAAAACTCTGAAAGAATAGAACCCCACAAATCTTTAAGCGTTTTCTTATCTTCAATAAGTTAGATATTATAATTTGTTTTCTGTTGTCAAAGTTGATTCCTGAGTTTCGAGAATCAAATTATCTGATGCGGCATAAATTTGATGTAAACCAAATTGTTGGCATCGACAGACAGCACGCATTCAGATGACGTGAACGCTTCTTAGAAAATTTAATTTGAGTCTCGGTGTCAAGATAAAGTAACATCACTTATCGTAAGAAGTACTCGTTATCTAATTTGAAATAGAAGATGGCTGTTTTAGAATTGGCTTTATTATTCCTAACTAAGATTTTTGGTATTAATTTATTGAAGCACACAGTTTTATATTATAAATATTAAACATTTTTTTTACTTAAAAAAAGATTAGATGATTTTTAAATATATTTTTGTGGAAAAATTAGTCAAACGGAAAATCATTTTTATTACTTTTATATTACATTATAATATTATTGTTTTAGAAATTTTTTCAAGAGGCCCTTTAAACTCAAAGGGTCATGCCAAATGACCCTTGTTTTTCAGGGCCTGCCATCATCGTCATCGTCGTCATCACCATTATCATCACCATATCGTCGTCATTATCATCTTCATACTTAATCATCATTGAATTGTTTCAATCTCAATTGAAAACATCTTTCATTATTTATATCACGAAAAGGGCCTCAAATATAGATTAGATATATGAATACTCTCGTGCCATTGTCATTCCATAAAGATATCACCATCATTTCATCATGACGTCACCATCATTTCGTATATAGGTATCGTTATCATTTCATAAAGATGCAATCATCATTTAATGATAATTCATTGTTTGTTTATCTTAACACTTACACGTGTGAATTTTAAATTTATTCCCATCAAAGATTATCACATTGATTCAACGTCAACACTATCATCGTCATCATCGTCATCATCATCATCATTATCATCATCGCCATCGTCATCGTCATTATCAGTTTTCACTGCCATCAGTCCCAACAACACTAACAACACAGAAACGCCGCTAACAAACACACAAACAACAACGCCACGACACCAACAAACACAACAGATCACAAACATCAACATCAATGAACACCAACAACAACACCAAAAGACACATCAAAGCAAGCAAACAAACAAACAGACAGACAGACAGACAGATACCAACATAAACACTTTACCACACACCCCCCATCAGAATCTCGTACACAGTCGTGGCATACCGCAGGCCTTCAGAGGCACCGCCTGGTTCCTCTTGAGTGGTGCAAGTGAATTGGCCGATGCTGACCAATACAAAGATTACTTATGCAGATTTTCCAGGTTCGAACGCATGATCAGGAGGGATGTTTCTAGAACTTTTCCAAAGCACAAGTTGTTTGCTGACGAGGGAGGTCAGGGTCAAACCAGACTGTTCAATGTTATGAAGGTTGGTTGGTTGGCTGGTTGGTTGGCTGGTTGGTTGGCTGGTTGGTCAGCTGGCTGGTCAGCTGGTTTTATTCAGCTGGTTGGTCAACTGGTTGTTGTGTGGTTTACGTTGCATTGTTAAGTTTGCTGTCGTCCTCTTATTGGTGATATTGTAGTGCGAATGGTGATGCCGCACATCTCATCATTGCTGTAATAATTACACTTCCAACGATCAATACAATGATCGCTGTTTATTAGGCTGATGATAATAATGAGTGATGAACACAATAGCGATGGTGATGATGATGATGA
>NW_008703711.1:74403-76868 GCF_000326865.2 Helobdella robusta | reverse complement strand
CACGATGATGATGATGATGACGATTACGATGATAAGATTATGATGACGACGATGATGATGACAAATACGATGATAAGATTATGATGACGATGATGATGACGATGATGACGATGATAAGATGATGAAGACGACGATAACGATGATGTTTAAAGCAATGAGAGTGTTTAAATTCAGGTGCCAGCATCTGATTAACATGCATGACGATGACGATGATGATGATGATGACCACATGATCGCTGTGATCAATTTCATCATTCTACTCATTAACATAGAGACTATTTCCATTTACGTGAATCATTATCATTTTTATCATGCCTCATTATCATCATTTTATTTTCACCTTATCATCATCATCATCATCATCATCATCATCATCATCATCATCATCATCATCATCATCATCATCATCATCGACATGATTGTCGTCATCGTCATTACAATCATTGTCGTCATCGTCATCATCGTCGTCGTCATCATCATTTCTCACATCATCACCACATCTTCTGCCACCACCATCACCAGGCTTACTCGTTGTACGACCAGGAAGTTGGCTACTGCCAGGGTATGGCTTTCGTCGTTGCTCTCATCCTCACTCAGGTTTACACCACGTCACACACACACCACACACACAAACCACACACACACCACACCACACATCACACCACACAACGCGTTTATTAAACTACAAACATTTTGTACAAAAAAATGCATTTTTAAATGTTGAGATAATGTTTTTAGGAGCATTATTAAGAGTTATTGTTTTGATTTTGGTAATTTATTCCTATGAAGTTCATCGGAATTGTTGTAGGCTTGTGAGTTTTTGTTAGTTATGAATATTTAAGGGCATGTTCATAATTTTACGTTCGTGCAGTAATAAAAAAATTATTTTATATTTAAGAAATCCTCAGAAGAAATTTTATTTAACCTCTGACCTCTGGTGATCATTTTATTTCAATCAAAATAGAAAAGTTAATGAAACCGAATGAAATCTTTATAATTCGCCAGATGCCAGAGGAGGAAGCGTTTGCAGTCTTCGTGCAGATGATGGGCAAGTACAAGTTGAGACGCATGTACATCCCTGGAATGAGTGGAGTGGATCTATCTCTCTTCCAATTGGAGAACATGATACAGGTGAGAGTTGGTTGGTGGAGAACGGTGAGACAGGTGAGAGTTGATTAAGATGGAGAGAAGGAATGAAGGTTGAAGAGAAGAAAATGAAAAAGAAATTTGAAAAGATAGTGAGAGAGTTAGAAAGAGAGAAAGAAAATCGTATGTTTGTGGTGTCTCGTTTCATTCATGAAAATAAGATAATTAATAATTATCGGATGAGTTTGACAATTGCACACACGATGGCTTACAGCGAAAAATTTTATTTAACATAATAAAATTAAAACTAATTGTAAAGTTGATGATGAAGAAAGATAAGTTTTATGAAGATAATAATGATAACAATGATATAAATGATGATTATCAAAGGTGAGAGTTCTTTTCTACAAAAAGTGACCGAATCGAATATTATTGAAATTTTTCCCTTGCCAGGATTTGAACCCGCGACTGCACAAGCACTTCCAGATGCACGGCATGTTTGCCTCCATGTACGCATCTTCCTGGTTCCTCAGCCTCTTTACCATCACATTCAGTCCATCATTGGCCAGCAGGGTTGTTGACCTCTTCCTCGTCGAGGTTATCACTTTATTCATTTATTTACAAATATGCATCCATCTATTTATCCACCCATTCATCCATCCAATCATTTATTCATCCATTCATTCATCCATTCATTCATCTATTCATTCATCTATTCATTCATCCATCCATTCATCCATTCATCTATCCATCTATAATCATTAATCTAGCAATCTATCAATTTATTAAAGAATCATTTAATTCATTTACTCAACCGTCTGTCCTTTCCTCTACTTATTCATTTATCTATCTATTCATTCATCCATCTATCCATCATCACTCCATCCATGCATCCGTCCGTCCGTCCATACATGCAGGGATTGGATGTGATCCTCGCATTGTGCTACTCCATGTTGGATGTTTGCAGTTACGAGCTGCTCACTAGAGATCTCGAGGGAATGATTGGAGTAAGTTGCTGTTTTGTTGTTGTTGTTGTGTTGTTGTTGTTGTAGCTATGTTGTTGTTGTTGTTGCTATGTTGTTGTTGTTATGTTGTTGTTCATGATGTTGTTGTTGTTGTGGCTATGTTGCTGTTGTGATGTTGTTATTGTTGATGTTATTGCTGTTGTTGTTATGTTGTTGTTGATGTTGCTGTTGTTGCTGCTGTTGTTGCTATGTTGTTGTTGCCATGTTGATGTTGTTGTTGTTGATAATGTTGTTGTTGTTGATAATGTTGTTGTTGTTGATAATGTTGTTGTTGTTGTGTTGCTGTTCTGATTTTGATGCTATGTTTTTTATGATGATTTTTTTAGTTGTATTTTGTGTTTTGTGATGTATTGT
>NW_008703711.1:50654-53666 GCF_000326865.2 Helobdella robusta | reverse complement strand
GAAGGACAGTGCATTTTCCTTGAGTCGCCTGTTTTTGTGTCTGGTTGGTTGGTCGGTCGGTCGGTCGGTTGGTTGGTTTGTTGGTCGGTCGGTTGGTTGGCTCATTGGTTGGTTGGTTGATTATTTTGATGGTTTGTTGGATGGATGATTGGTTTGTTGATTAGTTGGTTGGATGGTTGATTGGTCGGTTAGTTGTTATGTTAGTTGATTGATTGGTCGGTTGTCTGATTTTTTATTTAATTGGTTGGTTGATTGGTTGGCTGGTTAATTAACTTATTAATGAATAGTTAATGTTAATAATGATAATTTTATAAAATGGTAATGATATTGTATTGACAACGGGATGATGAAGATGATTTTATAAGGACGTTAATCACCAAAATGAGTGGACACAATTTATTTCAATTTATTTCTTCGGTTAGCTTTAATGGTTTTATGAAAAAAATGCTCAGATACAATTGTTTGAATTCCCAAAACTGGTCCAGATTATCAAAAAACTGTTGATTTTTTTAAAAATTTTAATTAGAACTTTTTGCCAATTCAAAGGTAAACTTTAAAATCGCGTACTTAACATTTGAACTATAGCCACTAAACATACCGATAAACATATTAGTGCCAGTCATTTCATTCCACGCTCTAAACATTCAGAAAAGTCGGTCAGTAAACATTCTTCGACAAATATTTTCACACATTTTTAACTTAAAACTTTTCAGTAAAAAGTAACATTTAGAATCTAAAATGCTATTACTTCAACCGTAGAACTTTTACTAAATTATTTTAAATAACTACCGGAAGATTTTTTTAGTACGGTTAAACTATCAAGACGTGTTTGAAGTTGTAAAAATTTACGTAACACAAGTATTATTCTTGGTTTTTATAAAAATCATATTAATTATTATTTTATTATTTATTTAAATATTTGTTGGTTATTTTATCATTATTATAGAGAAAGTAAATATAACTTCACTGTAATATTTAATTTATTTTCTAAAATGAAATACAAGCAAACACAAACCACACGCATTCATGTAAACAAAAACAAATTCACAAACTTCAACAAACAAGATGCACACGCACACACACAAACACACACATACACACACAGACAAACACATACAAGCATGCACACACACGCACACAGACACACACAAACGCACACACACAAACGCACACACACAAACGCACACACACATATGCTTAAGTCCATACAAAAACAAAGTTTTTTGCAAAAACACACACACACACACATGCAAACGAAAACAAACATAGACAAACTCAAGCATACAAACAAACATAGACACACACACATCTAGACATACACACACACAAACGCAAGCATACAAACAAACATAGACACATACGCGCACACATATAGACATACACACACATAGAGACGGACATTCTTTTATGCGTGTATGTGTAAGAGACAGTGCATCATAATAAAGGTGGAGAGTTGCAAGATGCACAGAGGATGAATTATTCACAATTCCTCCACTCAGAAGCTGGTTGCTCCACGTCCGACTCGCCATTACAAAAGTGTTTTTAAAATTTGCTCCTCCACAAATTACGTAAGCACGCGTTGACGTTCTATATGGTGACATTGAAGTGATGATGAAGCTGATGTATGGCGATGAAGACGACGACGACGTTGATGATGATAGTGATGATTCTGATATGATGGTGAGGCGACCATGTTGGTGATGATAGTAACTTTAGTGGTGATGATGGTGCTGATTAGAATGACAATGATGATGATAACTACTGATGATGATGATGATAACTACTGATGATGATGATAACTACTGATGACGATGATGATAACTACTGATGATGATGATGATAACTACTGATGATGATGATGATAACTACTGATGATGATGATGATAACTACTGATGATGATGATAACTACTGATGACGATGATGATAACTACTGATGATGATGATGATAACTACTGATGATGATGATGATAACTACTGATGATGATGATAACTACTGATGACGATGATGATAACTACTGATGATGATGATGATAACTACTACTGATGATGATGATGATGATGATAACTACTGATGATTTATTTATTTATTTTATTTTTTTTTATTTTATTTTATTTTCATTATAGAGGACCAAATAAGTTTAAAATAAACTTGTGGAGAGGCCACCCTTAACTAAGTCATTAATAAACATAAAGGTTCAAAGGTTAGAAAATTAAAAAAAACTAAATTTCGGCGTTCAAATACATTCAAATACTATATCGAAATCCTATAAAAATGTTAACTCCAATTGAATATATTCAGATAATACTTCTTAACCAGACAAATAATCATAATAATAACGGACAGACAAAAACACACACGCACCACGCACTCACACCACACACACGCACCACACACACGCACCACACATACGCACGCACAACACACCCACACTTCTATTCATATTTAAACAACAGCTATATATTAATGTATATAAATCGTTAGATGGTGGTGTCGGGGTGAAGTAAGTAAAGCTGAGATTGCAACCTTTTTTTGAAGAGTTGCTTGTTTGTTATGTTTTGAATGGCCTGAGGCACAAATAATTTCCAAATTTTAGGGCCAGTTGTTTTAAACTTGTAGAGATGAGTTTAAGGCGAGTTTTTACTGAGTAAAAGATAGTGGTGTGTCTAGTTTTGAGAGTTTGAACAGATTCACTGAGTGTAAAAAAGTTAGAAAAAAAGGAGGGAAGTAAATTATTTAAGAATTTGAATACAAAAATAGCTGTAAAATAAATGTATAAACAATTAATCGACAAAATATTATGTTTACTAAAAAAAGAGCTAGTGGGAGAGAAAGGGTTCAAATTGAAGATTAAGCGTATCGCTCTTTTTTGTGACAATATCATACAATGAAGATGGGTTTTTGGTGAGTTACCCCAAATGGTTATGCAGTAAGTGAGATGAGGATAAATAAAAGCATAGTAGAGTTGTATGTATGTATGTATGTATGTATGTAAAACCAAAACATGATGAGG
>NW_008703711.1:30601-50604 GCF_000326865.2 Helobdella robusta | reverse complement strand
CTTCTGCACTGGATAGCACGAAATTACCTGAATACCCACCTCCGATAGGTAGTCAATCACATTACTTCTGCTGCATTTTTTGATGTTGCTGATGGCAAATACAGATTTTTTGATCAATTTTTTATCAGCACTGAGTTTATTATTATCGTTTTTTTTAGCGCCAACTATTTTAGTTGGTAATTTTGATGATTCCAATTTGTTGCTAGTTATTGCAGGATTAGGTTGATTGGTTTCAGGTGAATTGTTAAGTCTTGGTCTTTTTTTGTTACGAGCAACAATACTGAATGGCAAAGGGTTGTCTTCTAATGGAGATTGAACTACATCTGACCAGAGTGTAGCTGAATTAGCTGGATTAGGCATAGTTACGATGTTGTTTTTTTCCGGAAATATTGCCGTCGAAGTATTACTCGAATGACTGGCAAAATTATAGTTATCTCGTTTGGACGCTAAAAAATTTATCTTGTTGTTCAATGTTGAAATTTCAATGCCGTGCATGTCTATTGCATTAACAATTTTTACCTGTTGAGCGTACAACATTTCTTTAATTTCGTTTTTCAGATTTTTGAAATTAACTTTAATTATATTGTCAAGATTAGGAACTTTAGCCAGATTAACACTAGCAAATAACGAACATTTTTCTAAAACACTGTTATTTTTCAAGTATTTCAAAATTGAGACACAATCTAGGAGTTTTTCTTTTTTTGTATTGCCACGACCAACTAACTTGTCTAATTTATCCAAATTTTGAGTTTCCAATTCAGTTTTCAAAGTTTTCAAAGCAGATATGAAGTCTTCATTAGTATAAAAGTCAGACGTGTTAGCAATAAAATTATCATTATCAAATAAATCAAAGTTATTTGACAAAAAGTACAGGACTTCGTTAGCAACGACCTGTCTTGTCGCCATTTTGTAAACGATGACGATGATGATAACTACTGATGATGATGATGATAACTACTGATGATGATGATGATAACTACTGATGATGATGATAACTACTGATGACGATGATGATAACTACTGATGATGATGATGATAACTACTACTGATGATGATGATGATGATGATAACTACTGATGATGATGATAACTACTGATGATGATGATGATGATAACTACTGATGATGATGATGATGATAACTACTGATGATGATGATGATGATAACTACTGATGATGATGATAACTACTGATGATGATTACTACTGATGATGATGAAAGTTGTTAATATGAAAAGACACGTGAGGAACATTTCTATGAGTAATATATCATGATAACCTTATTATCATTTTTTAATCGTGCCATCAGCGTTAATTAATAAGTTGCAGTTATAATAAATGACAAAAAGTGAACTTACTCACAAGAAGCACATTAGCGATGACGTCACCATCGTCGTCGTCATCTTCTTCACTATCGTTGTTTTTGTTTTTTACACCGTTCTTATTGTTATTAGTGTTGTTGTTGTTTTTGATGACGTAATTATTGTTATTGTTATTATTATTTTTATTAACATTATTTGTGTAAATAATATTCTGATTGCTATAATCATTTGAATTGTGAGTGTTGTTGTTGTTCAAAAAGATAAGTTGTTGTTGATTATTTTTGTTGACGTCATCCTCATCACTTTTAAAATCACCATCGTCATCGCTATCATTGTCATCGTCGTCGTTGTTGTTGTTGTTGTCATCATGTTCGTCATCATCGTCACCCTTCTCCTTTTTCTTTAGCGTGTGTCCGCATGTGTTGTGTGCTGACGGGTGGGTCTGCTTCTCACCTGGATTGGTTTGTGGAATGGAATGATTAGGTGATTAAGATGATTAAAATGATTAGTGAACGATTAATCAAACGTTTGACTGGATGATGAGATGATTGAATGATTAGATGATTATTAAGTGAAACGATTAGTGAATGATTAAGCAAATGTTTGAAAGAATGTTCAGATGAAATAACCAAATGACTGGATGGAAATGTTATGTGGTTAAATGGCCTAGTGATTGGATCATTATTTGATCATATGATCCAAGAGAGATCAGACTATTGAGAAATTAAATGTTTATAACGGGCGATGATATGTTAAGTAAGTTGATTTGAACATACAGGCATATTATGTGTGTGTTGTGTATATCAAGATACAAACATTTGTGTATTAGTATCAAGATACAAACGTTTGTGTATCGTACCGGTTGTGATGATGGCAAAAATGACAATAAAAACGATAACAATAATGATGATGATGACGACGAAAATGATATGACGACGATGACGATGATGATGATGATGACGACAGACGGAACGAAATGATTGATGGAGCTCTAAGAGGCGAAATGATGAAAAGTAAATTTCGAAATGAAATTGCCGACCGCGGAGGGGGAGATAAAAAATTACTATTACTACTGCATGCCATTGCAAGTATTCATTCGTTCCTTCATTCGTTCATTCATTCGTTCGTTCGTTCGTTCGTTCATTCATTCATTTTTTTCTCTTTCTTTCGTTCACTTGTTCGTTCGTTTGTTCATTTATTCACCTGTTTGTCATCAATTCATACATTCCCTCAATCATTTTCTAGTCAGTTATGTTACTTATATATTTAAATAAAACGTATATAATATATATGTTTTATTCATTTATATGTTTATTAATAATTATATATATACCGGTGTGTTTGAGTCTGCTTGTTTGTAATACTATAGACCGTAAATATGAACGTCAACTGTATGAACATTACAAACACAAAAACACACGAACACAAATGCCCAAAAAGGCATGGATCACGAAACCACGTAGCAGAATAAACAAATGAATGACATGAACATATCCGCTTCAAGACGAAACTCAAAATTATTTTTCACAAAGGAGTAATAAGATGCTGAAGTGCTGACGAAAATGCTAGGTAAACGAACAATCACGTGATTAAAAACGACTGAACATGCATACACATACAAATCTTAACAAAATACAATCGTATATATATATACAAACAAAACAAACATACATACATACATATACAAACATATACAAACATATATATACAAACAAAAGAAAGCCAACATGTAGAAGCAGACAAAGAAGTAGTCACACATAAAACTGTCAGTAGGAGCAAGTTGATTACATCAAATGTGAGACGTATCGAGCGGCCACTCGATAATTCTTAATTTCTGGCAAGATTTATGTGGGCACATTTTCCAATTAGTTAAAAATTGTAAATGAATAAACGAGCGAGTGCTGGTAAGGGATGGGGCGATGTCATTCAAATAAATTCAATCGGCAAAAAAAAGAATAAAATAAAATTGAAAAATAAGAAAAAGTAATAAAAAAATAAAAATGTGAAAATCAAATTAAAGTTAAAAAGAGTAGAAAAATAAAAGAAAAATGTTGAAAAGGAGGTAAAAAACATGGGATAACAAATGATCATACTCTTCAACGGATAAATTAAATGGATGGTTGTGTTGACCTAAATTAACTTTCAAATATATTGAAATTTCAAATACAAAAAAAATTAAATATAAATATATATATAAATATATATATATATATTTATTTATATTATATATATATATATATAATCGCGCCGTCCATATATATATATATATATATATATATATATATATATATATATATATATATATATATATATATATATATATTCGGTAGAATTTATAGAATATTGTAAATATATATATATATATATATATATATATATATATATATGGACGGCGTGATGGTGTAACGGTAAAGTGCCTGGCACGGCAGTTACAGTGATCGGATTCGATTGCAAAGGGATACTCGCCAATCACATGTACTGTTTCACGTTTATTTACATGCACTGTGTTGTGTGTTTGTTGGTGGGGCTTCTGGAGAAGAAAGAATTGTAATATAAAAATATAAAAAATTGTGTAGTATATATATATATATATATATATAAATATATATATAAATATTATTAAATTATATTAATAAATATATAAATATAGTTAATTATCTTATTATATTTAATAAATTGAATAACAATTATGAAATTACTGTTAGAAATACGTATATACTATATATATATATATTTATTTATTTATTTGTTACTTTGCTTATATGTTTGTGTGTGTGTGTGTGTGTGTGTGTGTGTGTGTGTGAATAGTAATAAATACGTAATGTACATTTTCTTCCGTTATATTTTTAGATGAATTCGTGCAAGCACAATCGCTCGTTTGATTGATGTGCGGTGAATCCTGTTCAAAAATTTTCCGTTCAAACTTGTTCACCAAACGAAGTTTATGCTATTTTTATTCTTCTTGTCACGCACACACACACATGCACACACACACACACCCATACACAGACACACGCATATATAATTATAAATACGTTCGTTTTCACCTGATTGTGTATTTGTATGTGTACAGACAAATTTAGAAAACTTTGTCGAGAAGAAAGGGAAAAAAGGGGGGATGCTAAAATTTTCACGAGGGAGGGGAGGGGCAAAATTTGTGATAGTGTGGTTGAAGACCTTTTTATTACCTATCATGACCAATTTTGGTCGATCTTCTATTCTCCGCAAAACTTTCATTCTACTGACTTTTATTAAAAAAAAACTGCTCGCCCCAGTGCCCCCTAGATCTGCCACTGTGTGTGTATTGGTGTGCTGTGCATGTGTGTGTATGTTGGTGTGTTGTGCATGTGTGTGTGTGTATTGGTGTGTGTATTGGTGTGTTGTGCATGTGTTTGTGTGTGTTGGTGTGTTGCGCATTTGTTTGTGTGTGTGTATTGGTGTGTTGTATATATATTTATAATCTATATATATATATATATATATATGTATATATATATATATATACATATATGTTTAGGTGTGTATGTGTGGGTGTGTATGTGTATGTGTGTGTGTGAGTGAGAGTATTTTTCATTTCATAGAACTGAGTGAGGCGATCATTCATGTACTTTTTTCATTATTACGTTCATTCGTTCTTTAGTTCATTCCCTCGTTCATATAACTACATGGATATTATATGTATATATATATATATATATATATATATATATATATATATATAAACATTAATACTTTTATTCATTCTTTTATTCATTCATTCATTCATTCATTCATTCACTCAATCAAGCGCTTAGCAACAGAATTGCTTGACAACTTGTCTGTATTTTTTCGAGTATTCAAGTATATTAGTTGGTATGTTTGTTTGTTTGTTTGTTTGTTTGTTTGTTTGTTTGTATGTATGTATGTATGTATGTATGTATATGCAGGTATGTATGCAGGTATGTAGGCATGCGCGTGTGTGTATGTGTGTGTATATATATGTGTTTGTATATAGTTTTTATGAAGATATTGGTGTGTATTTAGGAATTTATAACATTTTTACACACACACAGAAATATGTAAAAGTACGCTTGAACACACACATACAAACACACAAACAAACACAAATACACACACAATCACACACACATATAAAACTTTGAATCATGCACTTTCAATGCATTCATTCATCTATATACCGTTTTTACATTTATTTTTGTTCAATTTGTATAATGCGTGCATTGTGTTTCGTTGGGATTAGTATACTTTAAATACATTGTATGTTTTTATAAAAGTTTGTTCATTATGTTTATAAAAGTATTTGTCTTTTATGTTTATATAATTGTTTGTTTTGTATGTTTGTAAAATTTTTTTATTTTTTGTATTATTTTCCTCTACGTTTGAACGATTCTCTTCTCTTCTAATTATTTCCCATATTTCTAAATTTTAAATGTTTTGCGGATCAATAACTTGATAGAATCGTGGAAAAGTTTTTTCACTCCCCGCTGTCAAATGCTTTTTAATTCCAAAACATTAACCAGTGAAAAATTGTAAGAAAGAAAAATGTTGTTAGAATCATCAAATATTTTATAGTATACACGAACACGCACACACACATACAGAGAAAGTAATAGAGAGAGAGGGAGAGAGAGAAAGAGAAAGAGAGAGAAAGAGAAGAAAGAGAAAGTTTTTTTTTGATAGTTGGTGAGTTGATTTTCTTCAACACTTTTTTTAAACCAAGCGGCAGCAGATGAATGCGAAGAATGTAGAAAAGCAATTTGCACTTTTAAAGATTAAACTTTTCATTCAGCCGTCAATTTTTACTTTTGATTTCTATTTTCTATTTTTTGTTTCTTTTCTTTGTTTAAATTATATATTTTTGTTTCTGTTCTTTGTTTGTATTTGTACATTTTTACTTTATTCTTTGTTTGTATTTATATTTTTTATCGATGATTTTATTTATTTTTTTTTTCAAAAGTTTCTTTGATGGATGATAAAAACGTGTCGAATTCAATCTGACGTAAATTGGCATAAGAAATTTTTTGTTTGATTGATTTTTGAAGATTTATTAATTGGTTGGTTGAATGATTGAGTGAGTAAGTGAATAAACAAATGACTGAACAAATAAACAAATATAGGAATAATAGTTTGATTGAATAAATGAATGAGAGAATGTTACGTAAATTTACACACACTGCAACGTTTAAAAAAGTATAAACAACGACATACTACAATACACACCAGCACATATAATGCAACAACCATACGTACCTAAACACACACACACACACGCACACGCACATACACACACACAGGCCAACAAACACAACAACAAAAACAAATACGTTGATAATGACATCAAAGCATAAACGTTTCGCGCAAATTACTAAATTCAACAAATTTAAAACGTTTGAGAAAAGGAAGAAACGGAAAAAAAACGTCACATCTAAACATTCGACCATTCCTTTTATTGATTAATGATGACGTCAGAGTGACGTGCGCCGTAGGGATGGACTGTTTAATTTAATTTAAACACCGTCTATCATGCTCTTTGATGCACGTGTTTCTCGCATGATATCTTCGCTTGTTAATTTGTTTCTCCTGTTTCTACTTATTCTTTTTATGTTTTTAAATTTTTACTTTTTTCTCGGATGTTTGGTTTGTTGAATGAGGTTAATTTTTATTATTACACTGTTTTCATTTTTTTTTATATTGTCGATATTTCAATACAATTTCATTTCATGATGTTTGACTGTTTAATAGTTTTTTGCTTAAATTTCAGTCCTAAATGTAGTTCATAAATTTGTTAGCTGCTACTAAACTGTCTATGACTGTGTCGCTGATTTCTGCCGGCACATCAGTTTACCGTAATGATAAAAAATTATTTTAACAGCAGAAGAGCTTTACTGAAACACACTAACCTATTGTCTTATGAACTGTTTGATATAGAATTGTTAAATTATGTCCTAGTAAAATTTGATCCGCTCATACATTAATAGTATTTGTATATTCTGTATATAAGTTTATGCTAGAAATCATTTAATTTTTAATTTTATTCAATTGATATTAAATGATATTCTGATGTGTAGATGTGAATACATTTGTATCTCGATTCAATACAAGGTATGTTGTTGGATGTGCTTGTATTTCAAACATATGTTTATATATTTTATGGTGAATTTAATTTTTTTGTTTGTATATGTGTGAGTGTATGTGTGTGTGTATGTACGTGTTTATTTATTTCTACGGTCATATACAGACAGATATCTTTATGTGTGTGTGTGTGTGTGTGTGTGTGTGTTAGTATGTAGAAATATTTATTTACATTTTTTATGTTTGTATACTTGTGTATACTTTTTAACAATTTTATGTTTGTTTGTATGCTAATGTTATGTTTGTATGATTGTTTGTATTTTTCGTGTTAGCATGTATACTTATTTATTTTATTGATATTTTTATGTTTTATAGTTTGTTTGTTTATGATATGTTTGTATGTTTATTTGTGTTTCTCGTGTTAGCACGCATACTTATTACTTATTTATATTTTCGATGTTTGTATGTTTGATAGTTTGTATTTTTATGTTATGTTTGTATGTTCATGTTATGTTTGTATGTTTATTTGTGTTTTTCGTGTTAGCACGCTGATTTATTTATATTTTGATATTTGTATGTTTAATAGTTTGTATGTTTATGTTATGTTTGTATGTATGTTCATGTTATGTTTGTATGTTTATTTGTGTTTCTCGTGTTAGCACGCATACTTATTTATATTTTTGATGTTTGCCTGGATGTTTGCATGCAATTTTATTTATTATAACAGCCTGTACATGTGTATGTTTCAATGGCCAGGCTGTGATTTACATGTTGTTTATGTTTTTCTTTTTTTAGGTAATTTTTTTTCTTTGCATGAAAAAAAATTCGGCCGGCGTCTGTGTGTAAAAAAATGTTTTTGTTTTTTATACAATATTTTGTTTAGTATGTTGATTTTATTTATTTTGTATGAGTGAGCAGAAGTTTGTTTGTAATTTAAGCATTTCATATTTTTGGAAAACATTATTTTATTCGGTCACATGGATTCATATGTTTGTATGTTTGTTTGTATAAATGAAGTTGTGTAAGTATATACGTTTTTTTGTTTGTTTGTTTGTAAGTATGTATGTATAACCAAAACATGATGAGTGACACTGAACCGTCAAACATCAAGTAACAAATGGATTAAAACTTTGATTTGTCGTTAATTGCACATGTCGGCATTCAGTTGGATATTTTCAAGCACACAGACACGCAGGAAGCGCTGCAACAAGCACGAAATGTGGTTAGTTGCAAAAAACAGTTCCCTGCTGTCGCCTGATCTGACGCTAATCATTTTACATATTGCCTTAAGAAATTTAAGGGTGTTGGGGTCCATCGGGCCGAGAACCTCGATACATATTAGCAAGAATTCCATCGAGGGGAGGGCGTTCCAATATTTTTTCATTTTCTCGTCCGCTGCCCTGGCCGTGGCCAAACCGCATTTTTTACTTGTCAGGTTTTCGTATCGTTCGGCAAGGGTGCCAGGGACCGTAACATCCCACGCCAAACATCTACCGGCTCTCCAAGGTATTAGTGGGCATCCGTCCGGGCGCCTACCATCATGCGCAGAAATGCCGGATGGTTCCTTGAGAACTGGGATTGAAGCCTTGGATAAGAGCCGACAAATGTAGTCGTTTAATGCTGAGTGACATAGTTGACGGCTCCCACCCAGGCGACAAACCAAACCGTGGTGCCCAAACTCGTTCGCCCCAGTGCCACATCGGCACGTTTATGTATGTATGTATGTGTGCATGTATGTATGTATGATGTATGTATGTATGTATGTATGTGCGGATGTATGTATGTATTATGTATTAATATATGTGTAGGTGTATTTTTATATCAGTTACGAAACATTTTGTTAATGTGGAACATTTCTGTTTAGGCCATACCAGATGAATTTTATACATCCTGCTTTCTTTAAACTTTTCAATTTTGAGAAACAAATAAAATTTCGTTTCGTTTCGTATGTATGTATGTGTGGATGTATGTATGTATGTATGTATGTTTGGACGTGTGATTGTATGTATGTACATGTGCAGTGCATGTATGTATGTATGCATGCATGTAATGCATACGTGAGTGTAAGTTTTTACTTATGATCTTTTATTTGTATATCTCTATCTCTAACTAAGACAAGTTGGTGATTGTATTTTTACAAAAATTTGAATAAATAAGCCATCATACTTCTATCAACGTTTTTTTATTCATTTAATTAATTATCTATCTATTCACCAATCTAAGTATCCATCAATCAATCAATCAAATCATTCATCCATCCATCCATCCATCCATCCATCCATCCATCCATCCATCCATCCATCCATCCATCCATCCATCCATCCATCCATCCATCCATCCATCCATCCATCCATCCATCCATCCATCTATCCATCCATCCATCCACCCATCCATCCACTCACCTATCTGCATGAGCACAACATCGTCCGTCTCCTCTTTGTGGAACTTTAAACATCTGAACGAACTTGTGCTGATGATGATTGTAATAATAATAATAATAATATCAATAATAATAATAATAATAATAATATTAATTATAATAATTATGATTAAAATAATTACAATACAATAATTAAAAGAATAATTATTATAAGAATGACGACGACGATGACGACGATGATGATGATGATGATATAAATTGCCGTAATAGCTCGGACAATGGTTGATGATTTATTGGCAGTGATCAATCATTTCCACCGTTGAAAATTTGTATCGAGAATTTTACCATTAACATTAGCATCATCTTCGTCGTCATCATCATCATCGTCATTATCATCTTTGTCGTCATCATCATCATCATCATCATCGTAATCATTATCTTTGTCATCAAATGAATTGCTATCAAGTATTATTATCAACATCGTCATAATAGCCGCTGTCACGTCTGATCATGATCAGAGCTTTCATCATTAAATAAAAATCATCGTCATCATCGTCATCATCATCGTCATCGTCATCATCATCAGCAGCAGCAGCCGCATCAGCAGCAGCAAAAGCAGCAGCAACAGAAGCAACATCAACGTCACAATCATCATCTTCCTTGCTTCAACGTCATCATCATCATTTCCACAACCATCATCTGTTTTCAAAACATCAACCACCTAATCCAACACAAGTAATATCACTGCAAGAACATTATTTATTCATCCTTCTATCGATCCATCCATCCATCCATCTTTCCATCCATCATTCAATCCATCTAAAAAATCACCTATCAAATTTTTCATCAATCACTCAATCCATGAACCAATCAATCATACTGACCATCTTGTATTTGCTTGCGTCATAATATAAGTCGATGACCTCATGTCGGCTCGCTTTTCTGATTGGCTAATTTTCAAACATTTAAATTTTGAATTGTTCAAGGCCAACCAATCATCTGCCTGGGCATTAAGCGATTCTGACCAATGAGCATCGTGGGATTTGATGATGAGCCGAAAACTGCTGTAATCTATTTTTAGTCTATGGTTATTATCATTGTTGAAATTATTTATGGCGCTGTTTTTGTGCTTGAGTAGTTGCAGGTAGTTGGAGCGAGAAGTTGTGGATGTTGTGGTAGCGACTGTGGCTGTGGTCGTGTTGTTAGTTCGTGATGGATGGAGGTTGTTCGCTGCTGAACCAGCCCGCTCGTATGCTTGTTTAACGCCTCTTCTGGTGTCTGCAAGCGTTTAATAAAATTATTAATAATAATAAAAATAAAAAAGATTATTAATATTATTTTTGTAATTACTACTACAACAACAACTACTACTACCATTACTAATACACTAACTGCTACTGCTACTGCAACTACTATCGTTACTACAACTACTTCTCGACTACTACTGCTGCTACTATTACTATTAATATATAAATATTGGTATGGTTGTTTTGGTGAATATTACAACCTGGATTGAATCGTTGCATGGATGGCGATGTTGCAAAGTGCAGCTGCAGCATGCTGCTGAGACTAGTCCAGGCATTCTCAACAATCCACAGTGGGAATGAACATGTATCAATGGAGTGTGAAAATGTATCTGCAATGTATCATATGAAATATTAAGACAACGAAGTAGATGGTAAAGTTCATTTTGTTACTAGTTGATAAATAGGTGATGTTTTATAACTTTTTGCAATTTGCAGTTCATCATCCAAATTTAAAGATCTATATAAACGTTGAACATGCAAAACATTTTTCTCGATGAATAAAATATGATGGCGCAAATTATCATTGCATTGATTGTATGCGGGCAGACAGCAGAAGCCATTCGGTACGTGCGTGGAGTTGTCATTGAGTTTGTTGGTGAAGAGTCAGAAGTGGGTTCTAACTCCTGTCTGAACGGATTTTTTTCTTCATTCACATCAATGACTCACGTGACTTGCATGCCGGAAATAGTTTTTTAAAAACCCACCTATTGATTGGTTAGTTTGATAATGATGATGATGATGATGTGTAGAGATTTGATGATGATGATGTTGTCACCGATAATGATGATGATGGTGATGATGATAACAATGACGATGATGATCTTTGTGATAATGATGATGGTGTTTATCACATCGATGGGGGAAAAGTTTTTGTTCTGGCAAATACAGCCTCGGTTTCGCACCATCCCTTTAAAATGCGATAATTTGGCTTCGATTATAAATATTCAATCAAAATTTAACAATTGAAACTCATCTTTCTACAAGAAATTAGTTTTTTTAGTGAGTGTAGTCGGTTCTAGAAGCGAAGAATTGTGATAAGGCGTTTTTTGGTGCCAGTGCTTCTTCCATGAAGCACTGCCCCACAAAAAGTTGCTGAAGTGTTTGAAAAACTAATACTTTGTTAGTGAAATGTCTGTTGAGTATGGTGGGTGGGTGAAGCAGAATTTTGTTTTTCAGCGCGTTCGGGTTTTTTAACGTATGTTGTGAAACGTGTGGTTTGGTGTTATCGTTGAGAAGAAGGATGGGATTCTTTAAGGTAAGCAATACAGGGCGAAGTTGAATTAATCTTTGATGCTTCTTGTTAGTTTGTTAATAATAAATCTTTCTAATAAATGTTTGAAGTTTTAGAAAGTGTTTTAAACTTTTATTTTTTATTAACTACGTTGTCGTCGTCATATTATGATGATGATAAGTTTGAGGCATCATGAAGATAAAAATAATAAAAAATTTTTGAAAGTTTTGTCATCTGTGATGAAAATGATGATGACAATAATGACAAGGCTCGAAACATCAATCTAGTGATCAAACGTCACTCACACAACCGGACAACAACACAACCAGACAACAACACATGCTAACGACAACACAACCAGACAAAAAACAATCTCACAACAACACAACCAGACAACAACACAACCAGACAACAACACAACCTGACAACAACACAACCTGACAAAAACACAACAATACAACCAGACAACAACACAACCAGAAAACTTCACAACCAGATTATAACACAACCAGACAACAACTCAACTAGACAACAACAAAACCAGACAACAACACAATCAGACAACAACACAACATCGTAATCAGACAACACAGCCAAACAACAAAAAGTCAAAACAATTGTGATATGATGAGCCCAATTAATATTGACAAGCTTCGAATATTGCTACAAAACGAAAATTAAAATTACCACAATGTTGAATTTGTGCCAAAATTGAAAAATGATGAATTAGATAAAATAAATGATCCAAAATTAAAAAAACAAAAATCAAAGCAAAAAAATGAACAAAATGGAAATTTATAAAAATAACTGTAAAAAAACTCACAAAAAACAAAAAATGAAAAATAAAAAAACGTGAAAAATGAAAACGGAAAGAGATTTAGAAAGACTTAGACGGAGAGATGGGAATATTAAGATACGTAAGAGTTGGGCTGTAAAAAATTAATTAAAAATTATTTATGACCCGGGCAATTACGTGATTATGACGTCATAAACTAGACACGTGCGCGTTTTATTTATCACCATGGCTGGCTGCCCGTTAAAACCTCATAACAAGATGCAGCTTGATACGCTTATTAATTTTTGTCAACTTTTAAATGAAATTTAAAAATATATTGAAAATAATTCAATTACAGCATTTCTATAATTTAAATTAAATTTTTATAATTATTTTCAATTATTTTTTGATTAATTTTAATTAAATAAAATGATTTGAAATTATTTTCAGTGTTAAATTTATTAAGTCCTTCCGCATTGGTTTTGCTTCTGCTTTGTTTCCAACATATACGTGGAGAGGCAACGAAATGTGAACAAATTTACGAGCTAGACTCACGTCATCATCATCGTCGTCGTCGTCATCATCGTCCTCGTTAAATCTTCATCATCGTCGTCATGGTCGTCTCTATATTTTATTATTTTCAGTTGCACACACATGCATGAAGACATACACACATATACATAAACACACACACACACACACACACACACACATACACAGATCTGTTTGAAAAGTTCATGGCTAGCGTTAGACTAAACGACCAACGACCAGGTTGAGCACAATGATAAAAATTCAACAAATACAAAGATTGACTCACTAGTTATTTCCACAGGAAATTTTTCAACTAAATTTAAAAATATTAAAATTCTTATGGCTTCGCATGTTGCTCAGTACCGGGCGTCGTCCCCCTTTCATCAAAAATTTTTCAGCTCACAAAAATTAACTTGTTTTTTTAACAATTAATAATTTTTCTTCTTTCACGTGCCTTATCCTTTCAGGACATTAGCGACCTCTGTTTCTAAAATTTATCAGTAGGAAGGATTCCAATTGCCCGTTGTTGAATATTTACCATCGGATGTCCTTGTTCTATGAGTATTGATTCGGCTAGTCGTAAATTATAATGGTTGTTATTGTGATGTAAGATTTCAACATTGCGGTCCAGGATTTGCCTAGTAATTTTATTTTTGTATTTCTCTTTCATGTGATTCTTTATAGCGCCAGTTTGTACGTGCATCGTGAGTCTTCTCCATAACTTGGTTGTCGTCCAAAAATGTTTGTGTTATATATATATATATATATATATATATATATATATATATATATATATATATATATATATATATATATATATATATGTTGGTAATAGACCATAATTTTTACAATATTCTATAAATTCTACCGAATGTTTGGCGTTAATATGTTTGTAGTTCGTTTTTTCGATTTTTCTCACTAAAGTTTTTTGGTAAACGTTTAGTTTATTAAAATTCAAAATAAACTTATTTTTCGAATTCATGCTGCAAATAAGGCTTGCAGCTTGATTGCATGTGTATGTATGAATATGTATGTATGAATGTGTGTTTGTGTGTGTGTGTGTGTATGGGTGTATGTGTGTGTAAGCAGTAGTAAATTACCTTCCGTCAGTTCCATGTCGACATGGACCTGATGGTTAGTGGCAGGTGGGAATCGCAGGGATGTCGGTGCTAATGAGGCGAAGATTATTGAATCTGTCCTCTTCATTTTCTGTCCGGTGGTGGTGAGTTGGTGGTGGTGGTGGTGTAAGTAGGAGTAGGTGATGTTGGCGATGAGGATGAGGTGATGATGGAGGGAGGGATAACGATGACGATGGTGGTGGAGTAATGATGATGATGATGTTGTTGAAGATGATGATGATGATGGTGTTGAAGATGGGGATGATAGTGTGGAAGATGATGATAGTGTGATGAAGTGTGATAAGAATGACGACGACTCTGGTTTAAGGGTGATGAAGGTGAAGATGAAATAGTGATTAGTGAGTAAGTACGCTGATGACGAAAATGATAATTATATGAAAGTTAATTATTGTAAATTAACATCGGTGAATTAAAAAATGTTTATTTCCATAAAATGAACTTTTTATTTCTAATGGTGACAATTGAAACCCATCATAGTGCCATGATCATATCCATCGCACACATTCATTAGAAAGTACATTTATATTAACATAAAACATGAGTGCAAATGGTTCGATATTTCTTTCCAGTTTTCTCCCATCTGAAGTTTCTTGTTGGGTTTTAATAGGCAGTTAAGTGTGTGTGTGTGCGTGAGTGTGTGTGTGTGTGCGAGTGTGTGAGTGTGTACCTATGTTTGCTGGGTCATTGCGTGTGTTTTTGGCATTTTAAAATTTGTAAGAAAAAAATTTTTTTCTGCAAAATTTGTGAAGAAAGTAACATTTTGTTTTGTTTAATATATACAAAATGTTAAATAAGTATCTCATTGTCATCATGATTACTTAGTTTCAATGATTTTGTTACTGCAAAGCGTTATTTAGTTGTATGAAAACCATTTTTGCGTCATGTTGTTGACCAAAAATGTGAAATGTATGATTCAAGTTATGTGTACAAAAATAACTGTATGACATAAATTTACATAATACTGCATAATGTCAGTCTGTATGCTTCTGTATGTCCGTCTTTCTGTATGTATGTATGCATGCATATGTGTATGTCTATCTGTGTGTATGTATTTCTGTCTGTCTCTCTGTCTGTCTGTATGTATGTATGTATGTATGTAAGTGTGTGTGTCTGTCTGTCTGTCTGTCTGTCTGTTTGTCTGTCTGTCTGTTTGTATGTATGTATGTCTGTATGTAAGTGTGTGTGTGTGTGTGTATTTGTGTGTTTATGAATTTTCGCTATCGCTTTCACGTTAATAATGTAATTATTTTAATAACGAACAAAACTACCCGAAAAATAAATTAAAAAAAGTACAGAGAGGCAGTAACAATTATAATAATAGTTATTACGGACAATTAATTGTATTTTCCTTGTCTTTGTAGGCGCAATAAAGAGCGACTCAAATGCGATAGTAGTTAGTAGTTAGTTCTGATAGCCGTAGTAATAATAATAATAATAATAATAATGATAATAATAACAATAATAATAATGATAATAATAATAATAATAATTATTATTATTATTATTATAATAATAAAGATAAGAAGATGAAGAAGAACAAGAAGAAGAACAAGAAGAAGAAAAAGAAGAAGAGATATTAATGATTAATGACAATAATTTTAATATTAATATTATTATTGTTATTACTAATAATTTTATCATTATTATTAAATAGAAAAAATAAACGCTGATTATAAAGGATATAAATTACAAATGAGTATGAATCAAACATGAATTTCAAATGACAAATGATGATGAGGCTGTTGGTGACGATAGAGGTGACAATTGTCTTGTAATAAATTCATCAAAAACGAAATGTAGTTTAGTTAGAATTAAGAGTATAAATAATAAAATATGAGAACAGTATATCTAAACAATGAAAATTGTAAAAATAAAAGTCAAAAACCAACAAGTAGGTAGAAGGATTGTTGAAAGAACTTTTGTTGTTGCTGTTGGGAATTTTGTTGTTGCAACATTATTTCTTCAACAATTCCAACAGTTGCAAAATCGTCTCCATCTTTCCACCTTGCCAGACATGTGAATTCAAGTTCTACAATTTAAAGAAAAATAATAATTAGATGTTGTTTAATTTTTAATTTTGTTTTAATTTTTTGTTTTATTTTTTTTTTAAATTTTAAAATTTTTCATTGTTTAAGTTGTTTTTTAAGCAAAAATAATTTTCCATCTTTTTGTTTTGTTTCTTTTTTTTCCATTCCAAATCTGGCAACAACTAATGAAGTATTTCTACTTACAAATTTTCAATGTTTTTCATAATTTTGAAAACTTTGATTTGAATGAAAATAACTTTAAAACAACTTTTTAAATTGAAGTTCCGATGCTTGCTTGCATTTCTTTCGGTGAACAAAAATTTGAAAATATCGAAAAAATTTAACAAAATCATTGCAACGCACATTAAGACTCATCCGTAACAAAAACATTCCAGAGAACATTTACTGAACAAATTTACAAGAACATCAACATAAACAACAAAGAAAAACTAAAAAAACGAAACAATTGAACCAACAACAAGAGCATCAATAACAACAACAGCAGCTACAACAACATCAACAACAACTGTATCAGTTAAAAATTTCAAAGCGAAAAGTTGAAAAAATCATATAGGATAACAACGTTATTAGGTAAATCGAAACAAAAAATAATGCAAAAATACAAATGAACGAACAAACAAACAAACAAACAATTAAACAAACAACTAAACAAAAATTTGAACCAATAATTAAACAATCAAGCAAACGCCACCCAGCCAGCAAACGAACGAACAACAACCAATGGACCACACCAACAACCCAAAACCCAACATATGGCAAACAACTGAAACAAACACATTTAAAAGTTAAGACATTATAATATTTTAAAAAATTTAACGCCATAAAAACGAAAAACAACAAAATTGCTGCAAAAATTACCTCAATTAAAGCAACAGCTCCCTAATATCATCAACAACGACACTGTACAACAACGAAACAACCAAGAGAGAGAGAGAGAGAGAGAGAGAGAGAGAGAGAGAGAGAGTAAGGAAGCAGGTAATAAATTTAAGAGCGACCCCGAAAGGTCAGATGTTGGATTTTTGTTCATTCGTATAAATAATAAATGATCAACTCTCTCTTACGTCATTATCTTTCTCTTGCGTCATCAACTTTTTCATACGTCATCTTCTACTTCTAAAATCGGTTTCTTCTCACGACATCACTGATTTCTCTCAGAGTCATCATTACATCTCTTCCTTCTACGTCACCTTGTTCTTTCCCCGCCATCGTTTCCACACCACCATCATTTTTTTTTCTTTATTACGTCATAATTTTTTTCTAACGCCATCCCCCTTCTTTGTCGTCGTCATCTTCCTCTAACATCTTCGCCTCTCTTTTATGATGTTGTCATCTTTCTAAATCATCATACTTCTCTTACTCTACCAACTCGTATTTGCGTCATCATTTTCTTTCTACTTCATTGTCCCTCCCTTACATCAGCATCTTTCTTTTATTTCACTATCTCTTCCTACTTCGTCATCTCTAATTTACTCTCATCATCTTTATCCAGCTTCATCACCATCTTTATACGTAATTACTCATTTTTTCCTCATCATTTCTGTTTCTCTTTTTTGCTTCCTCTCTCTTTCTTTTTTTTCCTCTCTCTCTCTCTTTGATGTCCTTCTTTCTTTTTACGTCATCACCTCTCTTTCTATCTCGCTCTTACGTCACCATACGACCACAACGTCATAACTGCGTCATCAATCTAAGTCCCCAAGACGTCATTTTTTAATTAAATTGAAAAAAATACCACCAATGTCCTATTGTTTATTTACCCTGTCGTTGTTATTAATGTTTTGTTGTTATTGTTGTTTTTGTTATAGCTGTTGTTGTTATTTTGTTGTTGTTTTGCTATTGTATTTGATTGATGCCTGTATCATGACTCATTGCTCTACTTGGGTTTGTGGTTGTTGCTAGTGAAGCTGTCGTTGATGACGTTACTGCTGTTGTCGTTGCTGTTTCGTTGATGTAGTTGGTGTCGTTGGTGTTACTGATACAGATTTATTGATGTTGTTGTTTGGTGTTGGTGTTGCTGATGGGTTTGTTGTTGCGTTGTTTTGGTTTTCGATAAAGTTGTTGCTTGTTTTTGTTGATGTTGTTATTGATTTGTTTTGTTGTTTTTTTTGTTGACGTAAAGGATTTTTTTTTATTGTTGCTGTTATTTTTATGGATTTTTTTGTTTGAATTTTAATCTTCCCATTCAGAACATTCATTCAAATGAAATACATTTTTGTGGCAATAATAATAAAAATTAAAAAACATCAGTAAATAATAATAATAATGAATACGATGATGATTCCAACAATAAAGATAATGACGACGACGACAATGATCTAATATTAAAACTTAACTCCGCAAAAACACGCTCAAAATTTTCGCGGCAAAAAAAAAATTTGATCACTTTTAGGCATTAACTAATCACACGATGAAACTAATAATGATGATGAAGAAGGAGAAGATGATGAAGAAGAAGATGATGATGACGAAGAAGAAGAAAAAAAAGATGATGATGATAAAAAGTTGTTTTTAATAGAAAAAGTTGTTTTTAATCAACTCTCATCCTATTTAGACTTTAACTCTTTGCTACCTGTATCTCAATCTGGTTTCAGACCTGCTCACAGTACTGAAACTTCTTTACTTAAAATACACAATGATATCCTTCTCTCTAGTGACAATAGTAATCTTACTCTTCTTCTTGCTCTTGACTTTTCTTCAGCTTTTGATACTGTTGACCATACTATTCTCTTGAGACTGCTGCATCTTTCTTTTAATATTACTGATTCTTGTCTATCTTGGTTTTCTTCTTATCTCTGTAATCGTTTTTCTTCTGTTGTTCTCAATAATTCTACTTCTAACTCCTCTACTCTTACTTTCGGGGTACCTCAGGGTTCTATCCTTGGCCCTCTTCTATTTATACTCTATACTTCTGAACTACCTCGTATTATTAATAACTTTTCTTTCTCTAGTCAACTATATGCTGATGATTCTTATATTTATACTTCTTTTCCTCCATCTAATCTCAATAGTGTTCTTTATAATTTATCTCTATGTCTTTCTTCGATTATCGCTTGGTCTGATTCTATGTGTCTTAAACTTAATCCTTTTAAGTTTGAATTAATTTGTTTTAATAAATCTAAACACTCAATTACTATTCCTCCTATTATCTTACCTGATTCTAAAACTCTTGATTCTCTCATAAGTTTCGTAGTCTAGGTTTATCTTG
>NW_008703711.1:25153-30316 GCF_000326865.2 Helobdella robusta | reverse complement strand
TATTTTTAAATTTGCACGTTCATGTATAAGTCTCAATCTAAATTATTTCCTAAGTACTTATCAGATATATTAATTGAACCTAAACGCCCCGGTTTACGATCGTCTTCTTCTTCTCGCTTTTTCTTAACTCGTGTTAAACACTCTTTTGCCAAATCTGCTTTTGCTTTTTCTGGTCCTTTTCTCTGGAACTCTCTACCTACTTCTCTAACTATTTCTCCATCACTTGCGAAGTTCAGAGCGGATCTCAAGACCCATCTGTTTTCAAAATTCATTGAGGAGCGCTGTTGAACATCGCGGAAATAGCGCTTTATAAGCTAATTGATTGATTGATTGATTGATTGATTGATTGATTGATTGATTGATTGATTGATTGATGATGAAAACGACGATGAAGTTAGTAACAGTGATAATAATAATATCTATATAATAATTATAAATCTCGCTTTTATTATTATTTATTATATGACGATGATGCTGATGATGATGTTGATAATAATGTTGACGATGATGTTACTACCGATAAAATTGATGTTGATCATGACGACAACGATGATATTAAAACAGTGACGATGACGATAATGATGACAATAAATGTAACAATGATGGCGATGATGACGATAACGATGAGCACCAACAGACACACAGTGCATGTAAATACACGTGGAACAACGCATCACATGTGATTAGTGGGGATCGCTTTGCAATAGAATCCCGTCACTGCAGAAGTAGCGCCAGGCACTTTACCGTTACACCATCACGCCATATTTTTGTTATTATTATTGTTATTATTATTGTTATTATTATGACTACTACTACTACTATTATTTTGAACAGCCTTGAGCCAAGTCAAACAAGCAAACTGTCCGTATTAGAAACTCAGTCATGCAGAACCCACGCAATACACATACACACACACACACACAGACACACACGCACACACAGACACAAACAAACACATTAAAATTTAATATATTATAATATTAAACAAATTTAACGTTACAAACACGAAAATACGGCAAAATTACCGACATTGCATACGATTAGCGGGTTTCAATCTGCATTCGAAGACAGTCAGTGCCCAACAAGACCAAGCGTCTTACCCGTTATACTATCTCTTTACTATCGTAAATGAGTTAAGATATGGTGATATGGGGGTCGGTCGATTGTGTCGCAAGTTATAACGTGTCAACAACGATATTTTTATTTTATTTATTTTTATCGTTTTGTTTGTTAATGTCGTTTTATTTGTTTGTTGTTATTTGTTTGTTTGTTTGTAAGTTTTGTTGTTGTTGTTTTTTTCTAATTTTGTGTGTCTGAAATATTTGCCAATGGAACTGTTGGAGTTTTTGTAAACCTCGAATGCTGGGTTGGTGTGTTGGAAATTCTCAGGCGAGATCAAACTATACGCAATCATACACACAGCTGAGTCATTTATATGATATATAGAGGTGTTCTTTGTATTTCTTGTACAATTTAAAAACAATGTAAAGCCCTCGCATACTTCACAGTCCATCCTCACAGTCTACATGGAAAGAGAATTTATTCGCGAGGCAGGATTAACTGAATATCGCACGAATCCTTGCATTTTTTGATGTACATTAGTATCAGGGCATTTGTCTCAGGCCACCTCTGTCTTAAATAAATAAATAACACCTGATGAGTCAAGAGACGGTGTGAGGAGAAAGAGATCAGCAAAGATGGAGTAATGAATGATGGATGGAACATCATGCAGATACGTTCAACTGCCTGTGCGCAATGAACTACCAAAATAAAATATGCGTATTTAGAAACAGTTTTTATATGCACATTTTTTTTACACAGAAAAAGAACGAGAGAAAGAAAAAGAGAAAGAAAGAGAGAAAGAAAGAGAGAGAAAGAGAGAGAGAAAGAGAGAGAGAGAGAGAGAGAGAAAGAGTGAGACAACCAAAAGGAGGAATTTGTTCTGAAAAATATTGTATGACCTCAGTTTACAAGATCATCACGTCTTAAATTATTTTTTCATCTTTTGTTTCAATTGGAGAATTTTGAGTGCTGGTACCAGACGTTCCATAGTCTGGTTAAGTTAACTTTTCAACAAATGAAAAAACAATCCATGGAAGTAGGAGTTGGGATTAGTTTAATGAAAATATGCAAATAACTAATCTTTATTGTACATATCGTCTTCGCAGTCATTATCAAGATCATAGCTATCACCATCATCAAGTTTATCATCATCATTATTCTCGTCATCGTCCTCGCCATCATTTTCTCTTGCATTGTAACTGTCACAGCATTGACAACGATGCTGATGTTGTCAGAGTTACAACTCAATGAAAGAACATGCCACCCGACGTCATCATCATCATCATCGTCATCATCGTCATCGTCGTCATCGTAATTGTTGTCTCAACATAGTGACCGTGTCAACATCATCACTATCTCAACATCATCATCATCATTGTTTCTATCATCATCATTATCATCATCATCATCATCGTCATCATCATCGTCATCAAAACCATCGTAAACAGCATTGACGTTGACATAATCATCATGGTCATCATCATTTCATCATAATCGTTATCATCATCGTCGTCATCATCATTCCCTTCTTGATGATGATTCCTCTTTTCATCCTAGCTTACATCACTGTTATCCTTATGTCACTTTAATCATAAGGAACATGAAGTTCCGCAAAAAACATAGCAATAACATTACTAACACTACTATTACAACAACCACAACAACAACTACTACTACTGCTGCTGCCACTACTCTACTAATACTACTACTACTACTTCTACTACTACTACTGCTGCTGCTACTAATACTACTACTACTATTACAAATATTAATAATAATAATGTTTCAGTGGCGTGCATACTAATAATATTAAAAATAAAAATATATATCAAAATATTATCCATTATATTACTGAAAGCGCAATGAAAAAACATCAACGTCAACACCAACATCAACAACAACAGCAGCAACAACAACAACATCAGAAACAACGTCACCACAACAACAACAACACAAATAAACAGCATCACCACAGAATCACCATTAGCAGCAACATGGTCCTCATCAACTATAGAACTATTGTCAACATAATAAAGGCAACAACACAACAAAATGAACAACAACATTATCATTAACAACAACATCAATCAGCAACATCATCATCATCATCATCATCATCATCATCATCATCACCGTCATCGTCGTCATCATCATCGTCATCGTTATCATCATCGTTATCATTGTCGTTATGTTATCATCATCATCGTTATCATCATCCTCATCATCATTATCGCCATCGTTATCACCATCGTTATCGTCGTCGTCACCATCATCATCATATTTATTCATCATCATCATCACAACTAGCCTCTTTCTCTTGTTTCCGGGCAGTTCTTGCACCTCCTCAACCGAAAATGCATCTGCGTGGAGTGGCTGCACTGCTGCAAGTAGGACAATGGACTTCTGCAGTAACAGCTGCTAGTCACGTGACTTTGTTGTTGCTGCTGCAGCTGCTGTTGCTGGTGGCTGTGATGGTCTCGAAGTGGTGAGTTGTGAGTGGTGTATATGAAGTGGTAGGATGAGGGCATTGGGTGGCAGTCTGTCCCACTACTAGTCACTGTTGAGAAGGGTGGGGTTGAAGTTTGTGGTGAATTTTTAATGGTGTTTGATGTATTCATGTTTGTTTTGTGTAGTTGTTGCTGTTTGTAGTAATTGTGGTTGTTGAGGGGGTTTGGCTGTGATTGTTTGGTTGTTGTGGAAGGTTTGGTTCGTGATTGTTGTGGTTGGTTTAGTTTAGTGTTAGGTGGTTGTATTGGTTACTGGCTTGATGTGGTTTCAGCGGTTGACGTGTTTATTAAAAAAAGATCTATATCTATTTTTAAAGTGTTTTATTTTTGTATAATGTCTGCGTAGTAAACAAACTCTTTTTGCATTTGCTTTTAAATGCTTTTGGTTCTTTCTTTAAGTTTTCTAAGTTACAACACATGTGGGTAGATTTTGAAATGGCCATAAATAAATGAAAAATTTGATTTTTTGTCATTTCTAAATAACGTCCAAAACATCAACAACAAAACAACAACAAAAACCTCAACAACAACAAAAACCTCAACCACCTCAACAACAATAACAGAGCTAATGACATTAACAATACTAAAAGGAGCAAAACAAAGGATGAAAATGTTTGCCCGTTTAAATTCCATTGTCATCTGAGAATAGATATGAAATTACTTGCAGGCATGTTTTGTATACATATGGTGGTCATTATTTTATCTCACTATAATGGTCATAACATCATCACATCACAATGGTGATTACAGTATTATATCATCACATTAGAATTGTCATTGTATTATCACATTGTGGTGTTCATTACGAGAATCTGTGAGAACCTTTTAATGGGCGCATATAAATCATCTAATAATAATAATAATAATAATAATAATAATAATAATAATAATAATAATAATGATAATATCAATTATATTATCACATCATTACATTATAATGTCCAAAACATCATCGCTTCATAATGGTCATAAAATTATGATGGCCTTTGGGTTAGCACATATATAACGCTCCTTACATCATCACACCATATTGGTCATCATATTATCACATAATAAAAAAGTGTTATAGCTATTACTTAATCAAATGATAACAAAGATTTGATGAGAGTATCAATAATAACGATTACCATGATTGCAAATGTGATGATGATGATGAAACATGATTTCAAATATGATGATGATGAAACATGATGGTGACATCTATAAGCTAGAACTCAGACGATGATTATTGAAACAAATCAAAAGCAATGATGAAAGTTATGATTTACGAAGGAATGATTGTGCTAAATGCTGGAGATGATGACAATGATGATGACACGATGATGATTACGATAACGACAACGACAACAGCATCTTCATCATCAGATTACAGCGACAATGACGTCACGGTGTTTCGCGCCGAAACAAAAGAAAGTTAGTCACGTGATGTTGTGACGCAACAGCGGATGCCTTTTAATTAGAAATGGCTGCGGGTAATGCGGTTATAAATATATGTGGCAATGCGATTCGCAATGTGCGATTGTTTATGTGTGTTTCTCTATGTCTGTGTGTGAGTGTTGATATTTAATATATATATTATTATTATTAGTGATGA
>NW_008703711.1:20879-25081 GCF_000326865.2 Helobdella robusta | reverse complement strand
GATCTTTATAAATATTTGTATATATATATATATATATATATATATATATATATATATATATAAACATTTATACGTACACTTGTATGCAGACACACACACACACACACACACATAAATAAATGAATTAACTAATTAACTAATAAATAATTAATAAGTAACGAGACGAATGAGATAAAAAATAATGACAATTAAGTAAATATAATCATGGAATAAATATAAAATTATAGTTATGTTATTGTTTAGAAATTATTTTTATTTTCGATAAAATAAATTTTATTGTAACATTTCAACGGAGAAAAATCATTCATCAATTTATAAATGGAATTAAAATTTTAAATTAATGAAATGTTATATCGATTGTCATTAAGTTTATTTGCCACCATTTGTCGTGGTTTGACTATTGACATTAAAGCTTTCGTTGTTAATATTATTTTAAATATTTTTATTATTATTATTATTATTGTATTTATTATTGTATTACTACTACTATTATTATACTCAGCATATATATTTAACATTTCTTTGTACTTTCCTGCAAAATAAAATGTTTTTTCATTTTCAAGCATTTCAACAATAACAATAACTAATAATTGCTACAACTACTACTACTACAACATCAACAAATACTACTACTACTACTACTACTACTACTACTACTACTACTACTACTACTACTACTACTACTACTACTACTACTACTGCTACTGCTACTACTACTAATTCTACAATTGCTAATATTACTTCTATTATTGCTGCTGCTGCAACCACTACTA
This sequence comes from Helobdella robusta, assembly GCF_000326865.2. Classification (NCBI taxonomy): domain Eukaryota; kingdom Metazoa; phylum Annelida; class Clitellata; order Rhynchobdellida; family Glossiphoniidae; genus Helobdella; species Helobdella robusta. Next base: position 24,308 of record NW_008703711.1, on the reverse strand, counting down.
CTTCTACCGCCACTACTACTACCACTGCTGCTACTACTATCACTACTACTACTACAACAACTACTACTACTAATACTGCCTATTGTTGTTTTTACTTTTTTTATTTTTAGTTTTGCAATTTGTGACGGCGCATTTGTCGCTTTTTGTTGAAAAGTGGAACAAAAATTTAATTAAATTTTTCTATTTCGAATTATATTTATTGGGTTTGTGGTTGGCGCGCGATGATGACGACGACGATGATGATGATGTTTGAAATTTAGATGATGATGATGACGAAGAAGAAGAAGAAGATGATGATGATGATGATGTTTGAAATTTAGTTGATGGTGAGAATCACGATGATGATGACAACCGATGTATGAAATTGCGATTACCTGGCTTAGGACGTTTAAATTGATGATGATTGTAATAAGATAATAATGATAAGAATAATTATAGTTATATTATTACTAATAATGACATTACTACACTACCACTGCTACTACTAATACTACTAATAGTAATAGTAATAATAATAATAATAATAATAATATTACTACTATTACTAGTAATGCTATTACTACATCTTCTCGTCGTTGTCGTCGGCATCTTTTCTTCTCGGAAGACGATAGTGTGGCTGCCGCAATCTGCACCGCTGAGAATGGCTAAACAGGCCAATCCCAGACTAGCAATCACTTCCACACCTGGACCAGGCAGAGGCGGATGGTTGGTTGGTTCTTGACCTTGCTACTGCTTTCTTCCTTTTTCTTTTTTGAGCAGCTTTCAAGTTTTGTTCGGTTTTCACACTCTTGAAGCCTCGTTTGACTGCCATTCTTTAGGACGTCTAGCAAACTCGCCAATGAGTAGAGATCAGTGAAGGATTGCTTTATATCTTTTTGCAAATATTTTGGAAACAAAACTTTGAGCGCCCTGTGGTTCATTGCCTCTCAGCTAGTTCACCGTGCAAAAGGTCCTTAGTAATTAATACGTAGCACGACCAAGCCATCTGAGATGTCTAATCATGAGAACGGCTTTTAAATATGTAAAAATATTATCAAATTTATAATATAAAAAATGCGTTTGAAATAACCATCGAAAGAGCTCATGGGACATTGAAAATTTTTTCCATAATGTTCGTGACTAATATATATATATGCATAAAATTAATCACAATTTTCGCCAAAGTCACATTTCAAAGATTCCCTGATTGCTTGCACGCTCTTACTTAGAAGTTTAATATTCCAAATGCAATTGCAATTAGCAGAAGTGGGGCTCTTAAGTTTTTTACTTGTAAAAAAAGTAGCCACAATTACTATCTTTTACACACTATGTAAAAAAGTAGCCACAATTACTATCTTTTACACAGTATGTAAAAAAGTAGCCACAATTACTATCTTTTACACAGTATGTAAAAAAAGTAGCCACAATTACTATTTTATACACAGTATGTAAAAAAGTAGCCACAATTACTATCTTTTACACAGTATGTAAAAAAGTAGCCACAATTACTATCTTTTACACAGTATGTAAAAAAGTAGCCACAATTACTATCTTTTACACTGTATGTAAAAAAGTAGCCACAATTACTATCTTTTACACAGTATGTAAAAAAGTAGCCACAATTACTATCTTTTACACAGTATGTAAAAAAGTAGCCACAATTACTATCTTTTACACAGTATGTAAAAAAGTAGCCACAATTACTATCTTTTACACAGTATGTAAAAAAGTAGCCACAATTACTATCTTTTACACAGTATGTAAAAAAGTAGCCACAATTACTATCTTTTACACAGTATGTAAAAAAGTAGCCACAATTACTATCTTTTACACAGTATGTAAAAAAGTAGCCACAATTACTATCTTTTACACAGTATGTAAAAAAGTAGCCACAATTACTATCTTTTACACAGTATGTAAAAAAGTAGCCACAATTACTATCTTTTACACAGTATGTAAAAAAGTAGCCACAATTACTATCTTTTACACAGTATGTAAAAAAGTAGCCACAATTACTATCTTTTACACAGTATGTAAAAAAGTAGCCACAATTACTATCTTTTACACAGTATGTAAAAAAGTAGCCACAATTACTATCTTTTACACAGTATGTAAAAAAGTAGCCACAATTACTATCTTTTACACAGTATGTAAATACTCTCTCCCCTCTTCTTTCACTCTCAGACACATTTTCTCTTATACTACTTTCTCTCTCTCTCTCTCCTCTCTCTATCTCTCTCTCTCTCTCTCATACACATAAAAATACACACACACATACCACCACACCATATCACACACACGCACACACAAACAAATATACACACATACAAACAAACATTCAAATAGAATAACCTGACCCTATATACCAATCTCGCACAAAATGCATAACGGGCCCTGTTACGACTGCATATTGTTATTGTGTTGTTGTGTTATTGTTGTGCTGTTGAGCAGTAGTGATGTTATGCTGTTGTGTGTGTTATGCAGGTATGTTGGAGTGTTGTTGTGTTGCTGTAGTAATTTATATTGATTTATAAATTGTTTCAACTCTTGAGGACAATTATTTTTCTACAAACATAATCAACTGTTGATTTTTGTGGGTTTAGTTCAGTTGATGTTATACAAATTTACTCGGAACTGTTGAATGTTTTTTAAAGGTTTTGATGTTGTTTTAACAACTAAACTTGTTAATGTTGTCGTCGTGCAGGTTACATGTTCTGGTGTTTTTTGTTGCAACAATATTCAAAATGTCTTTTCCATTATTGATTGTTAAGTTGGTATATTTGTTAATTTTTTTGGACTTTTCAATTATTTTAATTGTTATTTAATTGCTTTTGCTGTAGCAGTTGTGACAGATGTTCAGATTGTGTGTTATGATTTTATTTGTCAACATTAATTGTTCATGTCTTCAAATGTTCCATTGTTCCATTGGCATATTTTTTTTGTTTGTTTTTTTCTTAGTGTGGCTGTTTGTGTGGTTGTTTGTGTGGTTGTTTGTGTGTTGTAATTTCATTTTGATAAAACGTTTAAAACTTCGTAAAAGCATTCACTGATACATAAAGCTAATTCATAAGACACATGCACTCTTTACAGACATTCATACAATCCTATAAACCATATTATGCATGCTTTATACAATATTTTTACTGGTATTTTTAAATGGCACACGTTTGAGATATTAACATGAGGTATTAGTATGTATGCAAGGATACGATTATCATCTTCATCATGACCGTCATAACCATTAATCACCATTATCTTTTCAAATGCACGTTCAAGTAGAGCAACTTTTTTACCTCTCTCTCTCTCTCTCCTCTCTCTCCTCTCTCTCTCCCCTCTCTCTCCCCTCTCTCTCTCCTCTCTCTCTCTCTCTTTCTCTTTCCTTTTTTAGCTTGCATCTGCCTTGTTCGAAAACTTATGGCTAACGGTTTTTCATGTGTGTGCGTAAAAATT
>NW_008703711.1:17317-19874 GCF_000326865.2 Helobdella robusta | reverse complement strand
CATATACATGCACACACAAACAAACAAACTCACACACAAACACACAGACGTTTTTTGGGCGAGCTTGGATTTAAAAAGAAAGTTATTGTCTTTTTTATATTATTCCACATTTTTCAACGTGTTTATTTTTTATTGAAACTAGCGCTTTTTATGTTTATAATGTTTCAGTTAAATTTTACTTCAGCTCTTCCTAAATATTCCGTAATTGTGGAAGGAATTTCATCCTCGAAACCCCCGTCAGTTACGCCTTTGCACGTACACACATTCGTGTAGCCACAAGCCACACACACACACACACACACACACACACATACACGCACACACACACACACAAACACCCACATATATATAAATATATATTTTAGGCATTTGTATAATAGGTGTATAAATTTGTATGTAGGCATTTGTTTATTTACATAATTTATTAATTTATTATTGCAATTAATTAACAAATGGTAGTAAACTAATTAGAAGATTGTGGTTGGCGCGCTGATGCAATATGTGGTGGCAAGTGAAGCATTCAAATATATGCTCGCTCAATGCTTCGCCTTTCCTCACCATATGTTTCCATGTTTTTTGCCCAAAGCTACACAATACATACTGGTAAACTTTGGTGTATCCATTCAGTTTACACATGCACATCGCATACATACACACAAGTACATGAATATTACATATATGAAACAACATAACTCTTTCCATATACATTTTACACACACAAACACTTACACACACGCGCGCACATACACAAACACATACACACACACACACGCAACGTTTTATGAACAAGCATGGCATAAATCTCACCAGTAATAACAATTAGAAATATTTCTATCAACGTAATCATTCTAGAGACAAGAAAAACACATTAACGTGAATTTAAAACAACTACAACTTCCAAATAACAACAACAACAACTCTCAAACCACAACTACAACTCCCAAACAACAACAACAACAACAACAACTCCCAAACTATAACAACAACTTTCAAACAACAGCAACAACAACCAACAAATCCCAGTCAACAACAACAACAAAAGTGCTGACGATCAGTAACACTAAACAATGATAATTGTAGCATTAAAAGTCGGCGCAATGCAAACAGAAGAAATAAAATGTCAAAAGAAGAAAATAAATCTGTGTGCGTGTATGATTGTTAGTGAGAAAGAGAGAAAGAGAGAGAGAAAAAGAGAGAGAAGAAAAAAGAGAGAGAGAGAAGAAAAGAGAGAGAGAAAGAGAGAGAGAGAGAGAGAGAGAAAGAGAACCCCATGCAAGATGTTGTTGTTTCAATTTAGAAGAATCAGGTCACAATCTCTTTGCTGCTTTATTGCCTAGATGCCTGATTGATTCACTGGCTGGTTGATCGACTGCATAGTGGATCGTCTGTGCGCACGGTTGATAAAATGATTGATTGAATTGCTACTGACTTTATCAGTCGGTGCCTTGTTGTTTTTTTTAACAGTTTCCCGGTTTTAATTTCAAATTTCAAACCTATTATGAAAATTTAATAAAGTTTTAATAGCGTTTGTTGGTGAGCTTTCTAGCAAACTTCATTTTGTATTTACCGTTAATAATCTATCTCTTATTCAAACAAAAACTTTCAAAAATAAATCAGAGCAGCAGGGCTCCATCATTTCTTCAGAGTTCAGCAAAAATTTTTCAATGAAAAAACGTTATTGAAAGGCGTTTTCTTATAAATATTGGCGCGACGTCAACTGCTCTCTGCGAAAAATGTTGCTCCTGGCGAATGTATGAAAAAAACAAAAACTAGCAAGAAAAAATGACAAAAAATAAAAGAAAAACATCAAAAGAAAAACAAAGGAAGAGAACTGTCGTAACATATGTCTAACCTTTGTGCCGGTCAAATAGCAGAGATATTGAGAAAGAAAGTGAGAGAGAAGATAGTAATGAAAATATTGAAGTGGGTGGTGGAGTCTCTGGACATTTGGTGGCTGATGTAGTGACTGCTGTGTTGGCTGTAGTGGCTGTGGTCGTTGTTTTTTGTGCTGTATTCACAGATTTATATATTTATATATTTATATATTTATTTATTTACTTATTTATTCGTTTTTATTTTTTTATTCCATGCTACTGGAGATATTAATGTTAAAATGTAGTGATCAAACATAATTCAGTCTAAGATTATGATTGCTACTTGACCGCAGTGCAGTGTGTGACAAAAATGAAGTGGGATAAAAGTGAGGTTACTTTTCAAAAATTTAGTTTTGGCAATAAGAAATGGAGTTTAATTTATGAAAGGGTATAGATAAATTTTTGTTGTCCATACAAATATATTGTTAAAAAAACTCGAGGTTGTCATTAATTTCACACTGGCAATACAAGCCAGCCCACTCTCAAATAATGTTTGGCGATGTACGCATTGGCTCAGAAGGCGGTGCATAATTGATAAAATAGTTGAAATTTAAACAATATATACATATGTATATATATAAGTATGTTTTGGATTAAGACTGTCAGATATGCAATCATTGATGAAAATCACAGCATGTTCGGCGTTAGTTAACTTCCAATTGAACTTTTCAATTTTTCTATCG